>NW_020653719.1:4108055-4113355 GCF_003589595.1 Hyposmocoma kahamanoa | reverse complement strand
CTTGCATCCGTCATCACTTTCTTTAGAGTTGTTAGAACAGGGCCGTAACAACGAGAAATTAGGTAGCTGACTAATGAAAATAATTATTTTAAGCGAATAGGTGCGAAATCTACAGTTTGACAGCGAAATTTTGGTATCAATTTTTAAGTAAAATTGGTAATACATCTCTAATAATAATTTTTCACAACTATTACCTACATTGATGCTCGGCGAATATTTATTATAATTTTAGTTAAGACTCCAAAACATTTTAAGCAATAGTAGAGCTCATTGTGAAAAAGTTCACAGAGGGAAGTACTTTACCTATTCCAGCCATAAAGCAGTAATGTGAGCATTACTGCGTGCCAGTTTTAAAGGGTGCTGGTGAAATTACAGGCACATGGGACTTGTCAACTTATATCTTAGGGTGACTGACGCAGTGCAGTGTCCCTCAGACCTTTGCGATTTAAAGCTTTGAGCAACTCTTTTGGACAGCCTGTTCGTCCCGTCACTTCAATAACATTAATTGTACTTTTCTTTACTTTCTGAAAATATTTCGTTGCTGCAGATGATGTATAAAGGTCTTTGTACCAATTATTGCGCAGGCTAGTCTACTACTAATCTTCGATTCCGAACAGTTAGGGCTCGTTTATTCGACATGAATTTCATCGCGCTCACAAAGCGCCGAGGCCGCGCGGGTCCGCGTGGCCAACGTACAGCGACCGCGTGCATCTAACTGTCATAGTAATTAATATACGCTCTGTTTATTTAGCTTTTACGTTTTAACTTAAATGAGCGTGCCGGGCGTCGGCGAGACTGGCTTGTCTGTGGTCTACGCAGCGTCCGCGCGGCGACCGCGCTGAATTGTTCCGAGGAATTTAAATGTTGCCTAGTTAATAGAATTCAGATCCGCCAGTAATGTACGTGAAAGCGTGGTAACTGGGCGGTCACCGGGCGGCGGCAGTCGCGCCGCCGCCGTGCGAAAACTATCGCGACGTGTAACGAGGCGCGAAATATTCTTACGTAGGAGGACGTACCTGGTAAGTACTTTTACAAGTTGTGTATAGAGAACCTACCATCAGTAAATGCGTAGCGAGCGAAAGTGTAAAAACAAATTTAAAAAATAGTTTACAAATCGTCACTAAGTACGACGGTTTTTCACGTCCGTAAAGTTGATGCCCTAAGATACTTGACACCCTAGCGGACCTTTTGGTTTTGAGTAAAGTAATGTGTTAAAGAAACTGAACCTTTAACTTGTTAGCAGTAAATTCGTCTTAATATGACTTTCTTATTGCATTATTAATGAACGAGGTTTTAAGAAACTGTTTACGCAAATATGATCTTTAATTACATTAAGTAAATACAAATTTCAACCAAAAAGCTGGAATTCCTTTACACTTTTCTGTTCAATGTGTAAGAAGGCACTCAGAACCAAAAAGTCCGCTAGGGGGTCAAGTTTCTTAGGGTATCGACTGTATAACAAATAACAATAAATTACAATACATAAGCTATCTCATAGTAACTACCAATCGGTCTAATGCATGGCAACTAACCGTAATGTTTAGAGCTATAGATGTGGAATGTACTGGAATACATACCGGTTAGCTCTAGGTTCCACGCTAGGTTCGGTTCGAAGATTGCGTTAAAATGGCTTCTACTAACGTGTGCTTTTTATTGTAAACTATTACCTACCGTACCAAATATAATTGTACGTAAATAAATGTAAGTGTAAACCTATCTAGTAAATATAGTCACATGTTTCAGGCCAACAAAATATACCCTCAGTTTTGTATGAAAAACGCAACTGATATTTTGCAGACAGGTTCTCGTACTATCAGATCGATGGAATTTTTCTTTGTGTTCGACCATGTTCGACCGTTTTGTATTAATAATTATAATAAACTAGTTGAGGAATCTTACTAAAATAAATTAATATTATGGTACTAAAACATCTTAGTATTAATTGCCTAATCATATTTTTTTAGATACATCTAGGTCATAATAAAATATAGCAGTAGCGCTCCTTGTGAAAGAGTTCGTCCAGGGAAGTACTGCCACCTTACCTATTTCTGCCGCCAAGCAGTAATGCTCAGATTACTGCATTCCGGTTTGGAAGGGTAAGGGCGCTGGTGAAATTACAGGCACGTGGGACTTGTTAACTACGTCTCAGAGTGACGAGCGCAGTGGCAATGCCCTTAAGAACTTTGCGATTTAACGCTCTTAGTGGCATCTGTTATGGATAGTGGTATCGCTTACCACCAGGTGCACGACTTGTTCGTCCCGTCACTTGGTATTATTAAAAAAAATAGGATACCCGCTAGCTTTAGTCACGTCTACTCGTTTGCTTCCTACTTTTACATTTACAAAATACTTGAATATGATGTTTAAATAAATATAATGCGGCTGTACGATGTGACTGACTCTACGTTTCAAAATTTTCGATCGAAGAATTACGTCAAATGGCAAATTTGCATCGGGACGGCTTATTTTCCAATATATTAATTTCTTGATATTCATCAAGTATCAACAATAATAACAATCGAGTATTTTCACAGTGAAGGCTAGTACCAACGTGCAGACCGCCTATTTGCCTTGTCTTGCTATCACTCGATATCGACCACCTAGCTAGCTAAGTGAAGGCGAGCGCCAACGTGTGTAGAGCTCATTTGGTATGGCTTGTTACAACTCGCAGCCGCTTGCGACCCCTCATCTCACTTCGGAGCGGTGACGGTTATTCTGTATAAATGAAAGGCTCGACCAATAGAAAGAAGATTATTCACATTAAGTTAAATTAATAACTTTTTTAACTGTAGTGAAAAATAGGCTTTTAGCAACGCTCGGCATTTCTCTACGTAATCGAATCAGAAATGAGGAGATCCGTAGAAGAACGAAAGTCACCGACAAAGGATTAGCAAGTTGAAGTGGCAGTGGGCAGGGCACATAGCTCGTAGAACTGACGGCCGTTGGGGCAGAAAGGTTCTCGAATGGAGACCACGAACCAGAAGGCGTTCAATGGGACCGCCCCCTACTAAATGTACGGATGACCTGGTAAGGGCTGGGATGCATGTCGCGTCCGATCGGCTAGTCCGGTCGTGATCAAATCAGAAATGAAGAGATCCGTAAAAAAACGAAAGTCACTGACTTAGCTCCAAGGGTTAACAAATTGAAGTGGCAGTTGGCAAGACACATAACTCGTAAAACTGACGGCCTTTGGGGCGAAAAGGTTTTCGAATAGAGACCACGAATCAGAAGGCGTTCAGTGGGACGACCCCCTACTAGATGGATGGATGACCTGGTAAGGGCGGCGGGTAACAGATGGATACACGTCGCGTCCGTTCGGCTAGTCTGGAAATCTTTGGGGGAGGTCTATGTTCGGCAGTGGACGTTTTCCGATTGACATGATGCTGATGATGCATTAATATTAGACATAAATGGTTCATGATTTTATCATCTCAGTCAGCCGTGGCTATGGAATCTGAAAAAACAAATATACTCGATTTAAATCTGAAAAATAGATTAATTTCCTAAGTTTTAAAATGTTAATGTAACTTGTAAGTTTCACTTCTACGTCGTCCACATAGTTTCAATGCACAATAAAACTGACAGCGCCCAACGTGATCACAAAATCTTCACAAATTTCATCTACATTGGCCGTTCGTATTGCTTTTCTTCAAACATGTAGACGGTAGCAGTAGCCGTGTAGCAATATGCCTACGCTTGCGTAGGCCTTACGCAGATTGGCAAATCCTTTCACCACGATGGCAAGCATTGTATGCCAAATATAACCATGACTGTACAAGAATATTATCAGTTGGAGTACGAGGACCTGTGGGTACCCCATGTCCCAACCAGGGGGGCACGATGCAACGTACTGCAACAAAATTATCGACACACTCAAAAATGTCATCATCATCATCATATTGCCGGAAGACGTCCACTGCTGAACATAGGCCTCCTCCAAAGATTTCCAGACTAGCCGATCGGACGCGACGTGTATACATCTGTTACCCGCAGCCCTTACCAGGTCATCCATCAAATAGTAGGGGGCCGTCCCACTGAACGCCTTCCGGTTCATGGTCTCCATTCGAGAACCTTTCTGCCCCAAAGGCCGTCAGTTTTACGAGTTATGTGCCCTGCCCACTGCCACTTCAATTTGTTAACCCTAGGAGATAAGTCGGTGACTTTCGTTTTTTTACGGATCTCCTCATTTCTGATTTGATCACGTACACAAATCCGAGCATTGCTCGCTCCACAGCTCGTTGAGTGACTTTGAACTGTTTATGAGACCCATAGTAAGTGACCACATCGTATACCACGCCGTAGGTCATGGCAACACGCACTGCTCGAAGACTTTTGTCTTCAAGGACTATTGCGGACGAGAAGATGTCCCGGAGCTTCTCGAAAGCTGCCCAACCGAGTCGGATTCGACGATTGACCACTTTCTCAAAGTTGGCTCTGTCTAATTGGACGTTTTGCCCGAGGTAGATACGCTTGTCAACTACTTCGAGAGTAGATGTTCCCACTATTATAGGTCTAACACTCACAGAGGTGCTGCTAGTCCATTTCCCACATATTTTATCCATAAGCACATTTCCTACATATTTATAACATCTGTGGAATGAAGCTGGCTTATTTGTTACTGGGATTCTACAGCTTAGGTTAATAGCATTCGTTTATTCATATGCATAGTCCAGGCGAACTAATCAGCATTCCGGAAGCACGCTTTGCTCGGTAGGTTTACTTAATCACGCATCCAACTTTGATTCTTGCTTACTTCACTGTTGTATAGGGTAAAGTTGCGTTAGTCGTACCCCCTAAGAAAAAATCGCTGTAATATTTAAAGTTATTTAAATTAAACAAAACCTTTAGCGTCTACGGCATCTTAATTTATTTACTATCAATGTGTTTTAATGAAAATACGAAAAACTTTTATTAAGTTAGGTTAATTGACAAGTTTTTCAAAAACGCGCCTCTGATACAATTTAGGCACCTGGTCGCCTAATTCGTACCACCTACAACCTAAGTCGTACTTGAATAACACTTCAGTCAGGACGTCATAAACTGTATAGTAAAGTCAAATAAAAAGAGATCATAATAACAATTAAAATATAGAAACAGGTACTAAGGTCTGAGGTGGTTAAAATCAAATAATTCTAAACATCTTTGAAAAGAGAAAACAATCCCAAAATATCATGTGTGAGGGAACACAGAAAACTTTTAAACTCTTAAGAAATAGAATTATGAATTGTAATGAAATAAAATTATAATTTCTTCTGAAATAAAATTATAAATTTTGATGAAATAAAATTATAAATTTTGAT
>NW_020653719.1:4019344-4108045 GCF_003589595.1 Hyposmocoma kahamanoa | reverse complement strand
AATTTTGATGAAATAAAATTATAAATTTTGATGAAATAAAATTATAAGTAAATATTTCTGAAATAAAACTATAAATTTTAATTAAATAAATTTAAAATTCTCCTGAAATGAACGTACAAATTCTAATGAAATATATCTCAGTACAGAGTACTAAAAAACCGACCTCAAAAGTACCGTTCGTATCGGTTACCGGAAAGTGCGCAAACCCGGATTCATCCCCTAGTTCGCCGTTATACGGGACTTGACACTGAAGATAATAAAAATCGGTTGTCACTACTCAAAGTATATTGAGAGAGAAAAACGCCTTGAATTGGAGAATAGCAAAATCAACCATTGAAATAATTGCTCCTTATAAAAAAAAATTAGGCGCTATTTATAAAAATGAATCGTCATGCGTGAACAGCCACAGTGGATGATTTTTTCAAAATTAAATGGGACTACTATGGAGATACCCTCTTTCCAACATAAAAAGGATCATGAAAGTCGCTTCACAAATCAGAGTTATCGCGAAACATACATACAAAAAAAAAAGAAAAAAACGTACAGTTGAATTAAGGAAGCTCCTCCCTTTTTGAAGTCGGTTAAAATTAACATGCTTCGGTAATCATGTAAAGGCATATTATATAATAAAGGCACTAAAGAATTAGTTTTCTTGAACATAAATATCACAAATATATTATTTAAGTATCGGTACGATTAAGGAATTTTCCACGGGTACGACTTAAGCAACGACACTCTGAAAATTTCAAATCAAAATTACTGTTATAACATAAAAACACGCGCCGTTTGCTTGTGCTTAAATCAATGCTAAAATACGTCAAAAATAGTCGGATACCAAAAAAATTATTTTACCAGCATATTGTTTCTTGGAATAGCTTCCGAATGAATGAGAAATTTTAAAGAAAACAGTGCAAAAACTTACTTTTTATATTTTTCCCAACACGAACGTCGGCCGGCCGCCGGTTTGTTTTTGTTTACTCGCTTAACTTAATAGTTCAAATTTATATTACTAGATATTACTTCCCACGCATGTGAGACCAGATATCGGTGGAGTACGACTTAGGCGGTGGTACGACAAAGCAACCTTACCCTACAGTGTTTTAAAGAAAATCGTATCAACTATTAATCTTCTCTTTTCTTTGTCTTTTAGCTAGCATATCTCTTTATTGTCGCAAGTGGGCTTCACTCTTACAATTTGAATAAATTTTTGATCTGACCGAAGACCTAACACTTACATACATTTAGAGGTTACTTTTTTCTTGATTATGAATAAGTATTATTATGTTTATTCAATATATACAACCTTTGAGTATACAACTATCACGATGTTTTATTATCATGATGCGTGCATGGGACTTGTCAACAGATGTGTTAGGGTGACGGTCGCAGTGGTAGAGCCCCTCAGACCTTTGCAATATAAAGCTCTGAGTGCACTGTAACTGTTATAGACAGGCGTGTAGCTTACCATCAGGCGCACGTTTCAGATCTTGGTTTTTCGTCTGTGAGAAATCTATGAAAGTTTTTTATTCACTCGACCAGGTATTTTATGACGAGTATTTTAGGATAATAACAATATAACATCCATCGTGACGGCAGTGCTCTTTTCAGAATACGACAGAAGAGAGTACGTTTATTTGCCAGAATACAATAATTATTATGGGTCTTAAATCAATTAAACTACGTTGTATTGAAACTGCATACAGATGTGCAAATACTAATAGTTTTGTACATAAAAATAAATACAGTTCAGAACAGGAACATATTATACCTTATGGAAAACACATGTACACACAAAGACATGTACTTTTAAACTTTATCTAAACCGGTTACACTGGCTCCTACACTTGGCAAAGCCTGTCTCGTAGGTAACCAATTCTAGAAAGGATGTAAAGTCTGTTCCAATCCATTCCGAATAAACAGCAAACAAGAGTGTTTGGTTAAAATTCTAAAGCAATCACTCAATAAATCGAACAAGCAACACATTCACATATATGTCGAAGACCTCGACTTGATATCTCACCATTGTCTCCAACAACATTCATCCGAACAGCATCGCAAAATTGTATATGAAAAATGGTAGTCCAAAAGTGATGTTACTTTCATCTATACATCCATGACCTGTCTATGGTGGCTTATTAATAATAAATTAAAATTTCGGAAATTTTAAGTATAAGTAAGGAAAACCGGCTAGAAGACTCAATTTAACAAATCCATTCATTCAATTAGTTAATCGATATCTAGTTGGCATTACAAGTGGCCATCACTAGACCGTCTATGGTCAGTGATTTGTTAGTTTACATTTTGTTCATTTAAGTTTGGTCTTTTTTTTATTTATACTAAGCGACGGTGACAGACCGAGCAGTTGTGCTGCTGGTCTTAAGCGACACGTCTGTCCATAACAGTTGCAGTGCCACTCAGAGCTTTAAACCCATTGACTTACAAATAAATGGACGACGGGTCTAATACAAAAACCACGTAAAAATGTCCCAAGTCAACCTATTCGAAATTTAAATTGTTATGTCATCGCAGTATCGCGCTGTCCGTAGAACAAATGAAGACTAAAGCGGAGTGTCGCGCTCTGTATACGATTTTAGCGCCTAACAAGTGCGGATACTTTTTAGCGCGGACCCGACGTCCATATAATTGTAAGTCAATGCCGCAAAGATCTGAAGGATACTGCCACTGCGCCTGTCACCCTGAGATATAAGTTGACAAATCTCATGTCCCCAATCTTATTCGTCCATTGAATGATACCATTAAAAAAATTTACACAGCAAAGCGTATCCGGATGAATCCGATTTATTGGATTTTATCCACTTTCCGTTAGCTGATATCAATAAAACTTGGCAAATATATGTAACGAACACAGCGAAAGCGGATAAGCAAATTTTATTATTATTATTTATTTGTTCAGCATTGGCTAGAGAGCCATCAGCTTAAACAAGTAATAGTTGGTATAGCGTCTGGCACGGTATGCTAGAAGACGTCTGTTCGAATCCGGCCGGATCGACGGAATTTTTTCTGAGTATTCGATCTTTGTATTAATAATTATAACAAGTTATATTTATTTTAAATAAACATTCATTTTGCATTGGTGTCATTCCCAACACTGTTTTCAGAATGTATAAGCTGACAACTAAAGCTTGTGTGGGGATGTCCAAGGAATTATTGGGCCATTTATTGGATAATGTCAACGTCGAAGAAAATACAACCGCCACTGAGGTTTATTTCATCGTACGCTCTTACATTGACGCACTCTTAAGACTTAAGAAATATAACTTAAAAACTTACCGCTTAATACGATATTTATTTGACATCCCGCTTGACTCCTGTCAAAACTTTCCCCGCTTCCTAATAGCGTCAATTTTCCAGATTAACCAAAGTAATTTGTATAAACTGTATTGGAATGGTTAAATTCATATTCAATTTCGGTATAGTTGTCGAGGTATCAGGAATTAGAATTGTTTATCAAGCTGTCACATTTTATTTGTACATATTTAAATCGATTGCTCCATAAAAATCCTAGTAAGTTCTTTAGACAAAATTTTACAGGAGATCCCAAAAACACAAATCAAGTTCGAACTTACACAATTTTCCTAATGTAAAAAAGTAACAGTAATAGGCGATTCTCACACTGCTCTGCACCACGTAACGGTGTGCGGAGCTGCGTTTTTTAACATCGTACCGAAGTATCTCAGTTTGAAAACATGTCAGTGTGTTGTAAGGATTACAACACACTGACAACGCGTTTCCGCGCGGGAATGCGGGGTGCATGATCCGTCGTACCGCGCACTCCGCTGCGTGGTGCGGGGCATGTTGAGTGTGTGCGTTATTTATTTATTTATTTATAAAGTGTGATAATCGCCTTATGTAGAGTACCAATCAATGAATGTATTGATGTCACAAAAATGATCACAATTTATATATTACATATTGAATCCCTTACTAACATTGAATGTTTATGTACATGTAAAGCTATAGCAGCAAGAATCAAAATATAGTATTAAGCATTTGATAGGCATTTGGTTTAGTTATTGCATTAGGAAAATTGAAATAATATTTTCAGTGCCAGTGAAGGTTATTATCCACTAATTGCCAATTTAAATATGTAGTAAGGCGCATCAGCTACTTAAAACCTGACAAGTCTTAAATACTTGTCATGTTTTGAATTGTTTAGAACCAGATTAGAGATATGCCTCACCAGATTTTAAAGCTTCGAAATCTCTGATGAATTGTAGAATTTTGAAGCGGCTGTCACCTCAATTATGCCAGTACTTACTATGGGAGTATTATTCCATCAAAATCTTATTTAAAAAAATTGTCCCTTACCAGGTTTTGCTCTGGAGCAGCCAAAATGGGTTGATGACGATGATGATTACTGGTCAGCACGAAATTGTGATTTAAGGCACGACCTAACTAATAGTTAGTGTCGTTTGGAAAGCTTCCTGACGGATAAACTACAGTTCCTATTTCTTATAAAATAAGGATTACCAATAAAGTTTCCAGTAGCAGTAAAGCTCTTTGTGGAAGAATTCGTAGAAGTACTGCCACCTCAAATATTTCTGCCGCCAAGCAGTAATGTGATCATTACTGCGATCCCATTTTGAAGAATAAAATTACAGGCACAATGGATTTGTTAACTTATGTCTCAGGGTGACAGTCGCGGTGGCAGTGCTCCTCAGATCTTTGCTATTTAAAGCTCACTGTAGCTTACCATCAGACGCACTGCTTATTTGTCCCGTCGATTAGTAACATAAAGAAAGAAGTTGTTACAAATTTAATTGTTTTTCCAATCATTACCTCTATTCACCATTTATAACGAATACCATACTTAGAAGGTTTGGAAAGAGATTTTAATCCAGTGACTAAATATAAAGTAAAAATGTCCTCAACTTGACTGTATAATGGTATAATAATATTTTATACTAAGTAGAATTTAGTAGTAGTAGAGCTCCTTGCGTCAGGGCTCGTCCAGGGAAGTTCGTCCATTTTACCTATTTTTGCCGCAAAGCAGTAATGTGGGCATGGGTCTGGTTTTGAAGAGTTAAAGGTTCTGGTGAAGTTACTGGCACATGGGACTTGTCAACTGTCTCAGTGGCACTGCAACTGTTACGGACAGGCATATTGCTTACCACCAAGTCCACGGCTTGTTCGTCCCGTCACCTAGTATCATAAAAAAATATAAAAAAGAAATATTCTTTAACAGGAACGAAGTGGAAAATTCATTTAATTAATCTTAAAACGAAGTTGCCACTTTGAAATTTCATCCCTGACAATATCGTTTATTGCATTTCCGGGTATTACAAACTACGAAAGACTCTAATTAATTAAATAAAACAAAGCATTTTCTATAAACCTTTTCCTTTTATTAAATATAAAATCGTCTTAGATTGTTAGGACCACGGAAAGTCGTTGACATCTACAACAGTTTCGACGTTATAATCAAATACATACACAAAAATTATAGCCTTTCAATATTAAACTCTAACAATAGAATCAACGCAAAAGGAAACATTGTTTAAAACAAGTAAACCTGATTGCCGTCTAAGTTATTAGTTCGAAGTAACGTTTATCGTGGAGCAAATCTTTTCTTTCATATTTTTTTCTGAGATCGTTTTGGTTTGTGTATTTCTAAGTAATATTAGATAGATCACAATCAGAAAGAAAAATGCTTCACTCTTTTAATAACAAAATGGCATTACCTAGATAAAGTAGGTACAAGGTACAATATGCCCATATTTACAATACTTACACATAAATGAAAACAACGAAAGCATTCTATTAGTAAATATATATATTTTCTCTACATTGTCTAGTTATTTACAGCCACACAACCAAGTTGTTTTAAAGGAAATCTAGTTAAATGTTCAATGTATTGCTATTAAAGTAGTTTATGTGCACTGATTCTTAATATATATAATGGAATAGTCATTGTTAATTTACATTACATTTTAAGACGCAGCGCACGTAAACAAGATATATAATATTCGATTGTAGGAATGTATATATTTTACCCGTTTTTAATATTTTGTTTATTTAAGAATTTTACTGATGCCAAAACACATTGTCTATGATAATATCGACGAATAAAAATTCCACTTTTTTTATCGAGATTAAAATGTAGTTTTGAGCAAAATATTCAATTCGACAATGGCGAGAAGTAACACTTAATTTACGCAGAGTACTATTTACTAAGGCTCAATTTATATTGCGGCGTAACGGTATGGAAGCGAATTTTTGTGACGATATTGTAGCACATGCCAGTATACTCGAGAATGGTCGCGCATTCCGCGGAAGAATTTGGCTCGTATCTACTTTGTACATTACACAATTGACCATAAAGTTCATTATGCTATGTACAATATCGTTATAAAAATTCACTTCCATTTCGTTTCGCCGCAAAATATATTGAGCCTAAGGAGGTTAAAATTTTCTTCATTAATAATAACATAAAACGTAATATTATTTATTGGTCTACATATATTTAGAAAGAAATATTGTCACGCGAAAACATTTTATGTCTGGCAAAATAAATATTTAATATACTTACAAATTCAAAACAAGTTAATTAGCAAAACGAGTTGCAGAACAAAAGCAACCATTATCATATCATCATTCGTCGGCAATAAAGTTTTCAACCCTAAAGTCACTTTTTTACACACAACTTTCAGGTCCAGGCAAGTTTTCCGCAAGGACATGTTCTCTTCTCCGAGCATTGCCTTTACCTTTTCTATGAAGAGTCGACGTTGCAATACTCCCCGAACTCAGGGTTGGTCCAGTAAGGGTCATAGTCTGACTTCCAAATGGAGAGCCCACGTTGCCATTGGGACATACAAAGTTAGGGCTTCCCAAAGTGGGGCTATTGACTACGAAGCTAGGCCTAAAGTTATTGGTTACAGCTAGCTGAGCCGTGTTCTGATTGAGAACATCTTCTTGCCCGCTGCTGGTCAGCATGTCAGCCTCAGAAGTGAGCTGTGGACGAAAACATTTCTTTTACAAACTTTTAACTAGGCTTTGAGAGGAGAATGCACTTGACCAATACACAATAACAAAAATGTAAAAAACGCCGCCCGCCTCCTGCACATACAGTTAAATAGTATATATATTGATAAATATATTCAAATGAGAGTGTCATGTGGCATCACTAAAAGCTAACTACTTACCTGTGGTCTGCCAGCAGAATCTAGCAATGCTAAATCTTCGGCTGAGAAGACAGCTCCAGTCTTTCCCCAGTCTCCTAGAAATATATTATTTTCATTAATTTTTTATATCATACAATAATAATATGATTGTGTGGCACATTTTGTTATAAAAAAAGTAATAGAAGTTTATGTTTTGCGAATGCCAAAAATGGTCGCAAAATCTTATTTAAGTACGTAAAAATTATTGGATATTAAAATGCTGGTGCAGATATTAGATTAATTCCATACCACGGACTTCTTGTATGTTAGGCCATTCGTCTTCTTCGATGTTAGGAGGAACATTTTGACTCTCAGCATCTGAAGAAATTAAGTCAAATTATTTCATACCGACTTCAAAAAATGACGACCTCGATGGTCGATGGCTGGCACACCGGTTTTTTAGGGTGTCGCCATCTCCGAGGTTCGCCGGGTCAACGCAAAAGAAATTAACTTTTTTATATTGTCTTGTATGTGGGTGGGTGCTGCAGTTATTTACTTTAGGATCAGAGCAACGTAGGTGATGTTGTCTAATATTTATTATATATTTAAAAAAGAGGAAGTTCTCAATTCGAATGTATTTTTTTGTGTGTATTTTACGCGATTACTCAGACTTTATGAACCCATTTCGATGATTCTTTTTTCGTTGGAAAGGAGGTACCTCAGTTGTAGTTCCATTCAAATTTATAGAAAATATTCCGCCGCTAAGGGTGAATTAGAGGATGAATTCGGTTTATTGGATTTCACCCACTTTTCGATGTAGTTCTAGTGAAAATAAAATGTTATGGTGTCCTAGAGTTGATCTGATGATGGATATGGCAGACTGATGAAAGGAATTCCTCTATGGTGTAAAGCAGCTATTTTATATTTGGGCTCATATGATTCATTTTAACAAAATTTCCATCTGCGTTTCAATTGTTGGTCGCGGCAACGAAACACAGCGAAAGCGGATAAAATAAAGTTTTGAGATCGGTTCTTTTTTTATTAAAGAGTTATCAAAAATCACATATGTACGATTCCAAAACAACTAAAACCGAAGTTAAATAGGTCTCTGTTACAGAATTTAAAAAAGACGTCTTTTATGTTTTTTGTCCCGTTTGCTTACCAGGTGGATTTAAAATGTCGGGCTGTGGATCAGGTGTCTTCAGTTCCGGTGAAGGTTTGATAGTGTATGCAACGACATATCTTCGACCACCGTCGCTGAACTCCAAGACGTCACCAGGAGGATGCTTATGAGGTGGCTGGGAGCGACGACGCCGGGCACATAAAGCTGCGAGTGCAATGCCACCAGCGGCTACCGTAGCAGCCAAAATTATCGCCACCATTACACCTAGTGTCACTCCGCCCATTGAAGTTTTTCCATCTGTATTTTGGATAGTTTAGTTAAGATAAAGGACACAGGTAATTTTCAAGTTAATTCTCTGTACCTAATTTCTGTGGCAATTTTTATTACTTAAGTATTCGAGAAAATATAAATATATCTCTATATAAAATTAGATGAAGAAAACTAACATGATAATTACCCACACCGCATTTCCAGCTTAAAAAAATAATATTTGTTTTTTTTTTGTGGTGCCCAATTGTGGTACGCCGGCGGCTCACGTGGCGTTGAGAGTGTTAATAATGATTAAACCACCTATGTTTGGTTCTTAGAGACATAGCTTGCTGGGTAAAATTCGAAAATAAATAGTAGCCTGCTGCAGTTGAACTTTTGTAGCCAGCTGGCAGCCCATATTGCTTGATACTTAACATTCGAAAATACTTAGTGGCCTGCCGTAGTTGAATTATTGTAGGCAGCCGGCGGCCCACGTGCCGCTATGAGTTTTAATAGTGATTAAACCACCAATATTTGGTTGTTAGAGTCAGGTGTCTGTAATTTTAAGATCTTGGAATTCTATATTATCATTCTTATTATTTGACTCTGCGTGAAAATGTTTTTAATTAGCATAGTTTAAATTACATTATCTACTTACTCGGGATTTCATGAAACGTTTCTGTTCGTTTTCCACATTTTCGTGTTCAACATTCAACTTTGTTTTTAGGGGAAAAAAGATAATTATGCCGCTAAGTGAAAGCTTTAAAATTATAATTCTAGAATAATGAGCCTAGAAGTCCTCGGAAAGAATTTTTAAGTAGGAGAATGGATAAACTCCAGTCTCAATTTTGTACAATTCACAGCCTATTTGGGGATGGTATAATAAATAGGATCGTTTTATAATTTTTTTTTTGTACTGACGAATATTTTGCAGTTAAATGTGTTTTACCATCAGACATTGGATTCAATTTCATTCGTTTCTATTGTAAGTGCATTTCACATTCGGTCAGGCTAACCCAAAGTAACTTGAGGATCAATCAACACCCCTACTATTTCCAACTAATTTTGACCGACCGATTCTAATGGAAGTCCAATGAAACTATTTCTAACTTTGCTTTTAGTGATCGATATCACTACAATCTTTCCAATTCAAGACCGTAATGTTTGTACCTTAATTGCATTCCTATGGTTCAATATTAAAATAATATATTATTTTCTTTCTTACATACCAATAAAAGAATAGAGTACATATACGTTTCTATGAAAATAATGTTGTACTACGAATTGTAGTATCTTTCGTGTCATAATTTTGAATTATATTAGGGAGTATTTAATGGGTGACAAGAGCGGGTGCAAGGCGCGTGTCCGGTCGCGAGCACGACAGGTTTAATTCCGTGTATTTAAGTGGACGATAACACAGCAAGCGTGGGCGCCCTGTGTTATCGTCTCGCGTCCACGTGTGGTGCGTTGTCGTCCATACAAATACACGGAATCAGACCCGCCGTGCTCCCAACTCGACACGCGCCCGATCCGCACCCGCTCTCTGTCACGCTTAATAGTAACTTATCGTTCATTACATAATCCGTCTTCGAATAGCAACTTTCGGTTTGCTTCATGATATTCTGTACCGAGTTACCTTCTTGATAACACCTATTAATCACCTAAATGATGTACGAGTAACGAAACAGCTGTTGTACCTGTCCTTCTAGCGGCGTCGTTGAATGCAATATTTTCAAGCAAAGTCTTTTCGGATTCTCCTTTTAGGTTTTTGGCATAGATCAGCAGATTGAAGGTAGCGCCTTCTGAGTCCCCGATCGAAGACAGCTGCGACAGATCTAATTTGAAGACCACCAGACCATCTAGAAGGAAATATTGGGAAATATTGGAAATATAATATAAAATATTTAATTTTTCAATTAATTATAATGGGGGTAACAAAAAGGTTAATTACCTATGTATATAATATAATCTCAGTTAGTCATTAATTGTAAACAACTTCCACGGCAAGAAAACGTACAATACAAGTTTGCGATTTACTGCGTCCATTTTTGTGAGAAACTAAAGAGGTAAACGTACGTTGCATGGTAAATTTAGTATACGGTGGAATTGCTCACTTGTTTCATCAAACATTTTCGTATCACCACGACTCCGTAAGAATTATAATAGTAATTATTTTAATTATACGAGACAGTTATTTTTCTCGTTCGATATCTTTATACAATAATACATTGTGTAACACGGATATATTTGGCATCTCATTGAACAGATTTAAGGTAAGTATCCACTACAAACTATTTAGTAGTAATGATGTGGCCCAGTAGGCACAGTCTACTTGCGGAGCCTGTAGTCGCGAATTCACATCCCGGTTAATTAGATTTTTTTCTTTAGTTTTAAGTACCGTTCACACATCTATGGTTTAACTATTCGTTTTTGCTTCAAAATAATGTTTATTTTTTATTACTATTTATAGAAGAAGATATACGAGTCCTATACCTACGGTGGGGTCGCGCTCGGCCTGCGGCGCGTGGTCACTTTCAGATTACGGGGTGTGCTTATGCTCTTCGGTGGCACAGTGATTAGTACTATGGGCGCTTGATGAGGAGGTTCCAGATTCGATCCCTTATTATTTTATTGATCGATATCACTACAATCTTTCCAATTCAAGACCGTAATGTTTGCACCTTAATTGCATTCCAATGGTTCAATATTAAAATAATATATTACTTGCTTTTTTTTCTTACATACCAATATAAGAATAGAGTATATATACGTTTCTATGAAACGTATATGAAAAAAACGTCAATTTATGAAAAAAACGTTTTTAAGTTGGTCCTGGTCAGGGTATTCTGGGTATTGCCTTCAGAATTATCGTTACTCTGGTACTCATAGTACAGGAAATTCCCTAGTTTGAGACCAGAAATTTGAAGTGATTGTTTGGCATTTTTTCCCTAAATACTTCTCTTTTTGGCATAGCTTCCAATAAAAAACAATCTAACAGACAGACGGTCGAGATACAACGACGCTACAAGTTTTATAAGTAAATAAGATATTATTTCCAGCACATCGGGAAGTATGCCTTACATTTTGAATAATTGTGAAATCTAGTCCCCGTATACCTACGTAAAGTGGCGTGCGGACGCTTCAGGCTTCGCCCTCCGCTAGACCTCGGCCTAAGGCCTCGGCACTTATGACTTATGAAAAAAATTAACATAGCTCTTTAATGGCGGCTATATTGATAAACGGCAAAAAGTAAATTTTGACTGCAAATTATTATTAAACACCCAAAATTTTGTCAACCGCTAAAAAACGTTTGTAAGGCAGCCATATTGAAAAATGGCGACAAACTAATGTTGATCACAAATTATTATCAAGCACTCCTAGACATTACAATTTTTGAAGGAATCAGAACAATTTTTTTTTCTACTGCCAACAAACGCTTGTAAGGCGGCCTATTTGAAAATGGCGAAAAACCAATTTCGAGCACAAATTATTGTCCGGTACTCCGTTCCGTCCGGTACTCTAGAGGCCTCCACATGACAATTTTCAGCTGAAACAGAGCGAGTCTCTTTCGGCAGCTATATTTAACGAAAAAAACACTTATATGGCAGCCATATTAAGAAATAGTGAAAAAAAACCTTTGACCCCAAATTATGATTAAGGACTCATAAAGACTGAAGAAATCCTATGCGAGTGTATACGAGCTGAAGGCTGAGGTTCAGAACACAATTTGTAATACAATTCATCACAACACGTTATTAAAAGTTACTGAAAATGAATTAATTGGTTAAAAGATTAAATTTACGTATCCAAGAAAATGAAGCTCATTTCGAGCAACAATTTCGTTAGATTACCATTTTTTTCGTTTTATGAAAATACGTTAAGATTTCATGGTTTTTTTTTTCATTTAATTTTGTGAGACAGATTTTATTCTTATAATTAACCCTATCGATCGATGCAATAAAAGTGCACGGTGTGTTTTTTTCAGATTAAAGCGGGTTCGATTCCCGCGTGTTGCCAGAAATTTTCAAAAATCTATGAATGCAGTTTTATTTCTTTTAAAAAATAAAGGAATGTTTCCTATAAGTAAAAATTTATATATCCAGTATTTAGAGTACTTTCCCTCCAGGTGGCATTACAAATTTCCCCTGTAAATAGTGTAGTATTGGTCTATGTATAGCGTTAAAAAGTATTTAGCTATTTACTATGAATATATAAACTATAGTGTAGGGGTTATGGTCGTTCATTGCTCGTTAACCAGTACGCCTTAATCTGAACCTGAATCACAAAGTGAAAATTATTCACCTCTAGTGATTGAGGGCGATAAGGAATTTCGTTTCTGAGGCATTTAACATCTTCGTTGATTATCAATTCGACTGTATGTTTTTTTGTATGTATGTATGTATGTATGTTACGCGATGATCGATTTTGAAAACCGATTTTGATGATTCTTTTTTGTTGGAAAGAGGGTACCTCAGTAGTGGTCCCATTTAAATTTGAAGAAAATATTCCACCTCGAACGTATTTGATTCAGTTGCTTTTAAGCGTTTATACGGGGTGTTCACGATATAGTGTAATGGATCCTTTAAAAATAGAATGCATTTATGAAGCATTACCAGACGATGTTAGAAAAAGAATAAGAAGCTGGGTACATCCACTCGATATGAAACGATTAAAGTATGGGCAGTTTGTTTAGTACTACCACATGCCAATAAATGTTTTTCAAGAATTGTTAAGCCTAGTAAAACCTTTTATTACTAAGTCAGATCGGTACAAATACGAGACAAGCCAATCAGTCCAGAGGAAAAACTAATAATAATAATCAAGAAAGTTCTTCTATTATTTATATTTTAATTTCCGTATCGAACATCATCGCAAGAAACGTTTATACTCACGCGTATCCTATACCAAAGTGACCCATTCCCTCACCCCTACCTCCACACACGCCAGCCCGTCGCAAGATGCGACCGAAAGTCAGTCCTCATTACGCCCGTGAGTCGACAGATAACTCATTTTGCGTCGTCGTGTGAAACAAATCGTACTTTTTATATGAAACCGAATGCAGCGCCAACTACGCAACTCAAACTTCGCGACTCACAACTCATAAATTTGCGCTCGTCTTCCCTCACACTTAGTGTAGAGAGTGCCGTAATATCTAATACCTTATTAAGTTTATGCTAGTCAACAATAACGAGATTCCATTAATTGGACTGTATGTGTAGGACTCTAGGATGGTTTTGCTTTGTCTAAACAAAAGATTAAAATCTTACCAGTCTCATTAACATTGCCGTTGAATCTAGTTCTCCCAGTAACAGGATCCAGGGCTTCCAGCTGAAAAGTTTGAGGCAATCCGCCGTCGTAGCCTGCGACGCAGCGTACACGCAACCATGATACGCTGTCAGTGCTGTGGTTGCTGGCTTGAAGTGAGCAATTTCGTGGAGCTGTTGGTCGTGCTGTTAAAATATATACATGTGTGTGTAATATGCATATGTGTTTAAATTTTAAACCAAATTTTGAATTATAAACCAAAGGATTCACTGTACACTGAGAAGTAAAGTAAAGAGTTAATCTAGCACATACTAAAAATATTATAAATACATAAAATGTTCACTTTGAAACTTGTCTCCCTAAATTTTAAGCAATATATAAGTGCACGTACATGTGTTATTATTTCAAGCCTAGCTGGGATCTTTTGACGGGTATTAGGAACTTCATTTAACAAGATTACGGGCTTACGACGGTGAGCTTGTCAGTTGCAGTGGCTTTAGCTGTGTATCATACTTTGAACAACGTTACTTATTTTTAAACAAATTTCGGTAACCATTCAGACGCTAATGCAAATTAAAAATAAACGTTACACAATAAATAGATTGTAATTTTTTTATAGAGACAGAAATGAGTCTTAGACCTAGCGCTCATTGACGGGATGGCTCGGCAAGGGGATCCTACGGCGTCTCTACATGCAAGCGCACACTAACGGCAATTAAAGCGCGGTATCCTTAGGTACGACGAGGCATCCTTAAGCATGCCTAACCGTCGTTATGCATGCCGAAGCATTCCGTCGCGACGTTGTGTTCGCGCCTAGTCTCTCTTCAGATCCGTCTTGCCGTGCGTGCGTGCGGTATTCTGAAGCATCCCAAAGGCTACCGATGCATCTCCAAGGCTGCCGGAGCATCCCCAAGGCTGCTGAGGCATTCCGGTATTCGGCATCCCTAAGCATACTGCATCTTTATTTTGCACCTACGACCATTATCATTGGGGTTTCAATTTTAATGACATATATTTATGGTATGTTACTTTTCGTCACCTAAAAATCCCTGACCGTCTCGTCCCTCCCGGGCATTACATATAATGATGATTTATACGCGTTCCTTTTTATTGTTTTTCAGCATCTGGAAGGCGGTTCATAACTAGCATCTTGTTTATATTACGAACGTTATTGTAAAGTGAAGTTGAAACTGAAATATAACTGTTTTCAATGTTAATTTACAATGTTCCTATTAGGTGCCTTAACGTATTCGCGACATATATAAATCACTCAACGTAAGCTAACGAATTATATCGCACGAGGTGCGTGCGTTGAAATGGAAATTAAGTGCACAGCTAAAGTCACTAATTTCGACCCGACTTATGGCAGAGGGTGATAATTTAATGTGTTCTATATTGTAACAAACTGCGAGGTTATAAAACATTCCTTGCTTGGGCGTACTTCGGTGCATCTCGCTTCGGCTAACTCGTATTTCCCACAGCAGTGTCATAGAACTACAATAACGAGTTAGAAGAGTTCTACAAGTGCAGTTTGTATCTCTTCATAGTCTAAAAGACTGGAAAGTTTTGTGCGGTGCAAAGTAATAAACTTGTATTTTATTATTTTAAAACAATTAAAAACTACGGTACGTTAATTTTACATTAAAACAAATGGCACAAAACGAATATTGATTATTAATTCAGATCTCGTTCAATCGGCAAAATAAAGTTTTGTCTGTGCAGAGAATTACTAAAAGTACCTAAATAAAGTTACACTAGATTTTACCAGCGTGTGTTGGTGAGAATTGATGAGTTCATTTAAAATTTATAAGAATTCTTTGCTTTCGTTTCACTGAGAACTCTAAGAGTGGATAAAAAATGCATGTTAGGAGCGTCTGGTAGGCGCTTGGGGCTGACAGGCATCCTCGGCGGTAAACTTAGTAACGAGATAAGAATAAACAATCTACAGAACAGCTACTATGCGCGTCTCTAACAGTGCTCGTTTCCGCAGCCGACCACACTTTCCAGTGGTTAACTGCATGGCTGCAACTGTTAAATAAATTTCGCAAACAACGCGTTGCGGTTTGCGCTTTTGAAATGTATACTTATGGAACTACGCCACTCACAGCTGAAAATGAATAACGTCTGCCTGCCTTCACTCGTATTTGATTCAATTGTCTATTGTTTCTACGATACATTCCACAAGTAAAAGCAGAGCAGTGATGGAACAACAACAATTTAATGTTCACTGATCTCGAAGTAAGATTATTGTGCTTCCAGCCGCTTTAGATCCACAAAACGAGAGTTATGAGGTTTGGCGTGTTGGACTAAAAGCCGCAGGCCGAAATTATAAAACGCGAGGGGGCCATGTTGTTGATACAAATGTATGCATGCGCCATTATTATTGTTTTTATTGGATATTCATTTTGGCTTGCTTCTTTTAGGGTTTTTAAATCTAAAGGGAATATTTGGTTTGTGGATTTTGGTGAGGCTTTTTGATTGCTCTTTTATCTATGTGCTAAATTTTGTATAAGTGTAATAAGTATCCTATAGTTAGATGTACTAAAGTTGCGGTCTTTGTACACACGCCAGCACATCAAGCTACACATTGACGTATCTTGTTCCTTGCATTGGAGGCGATTTTCGAACAAAAATGTGTAGTCTGATGTTCCGTTGCCTGTACTTTATATCAGCCGGAAGACGTCTACTGCTGAACATAGGCCTTCCCCAAAGATTGCCAGACTAGCCGGTCGGAAGCGACGTGCATCCATCAGTTACCCGTCGCCCGTACCAGATCATCCGTCCATCTAGGTAGTAGGTTCGTTGTCTCCATTCAAGAACCTTTCTGCCTCAACGGCTGTCAGTTCTACGTGCTATGTGCCCTGCCCACTGCTACTTCAACTTGCTAATCCTTTGAGTTATGTCGCTAACTTTCGTTCTTCTACTCCATAGATTTTTTTAGTACCAATGAGGAGAATGAAATATTAACTAGGCAGTCGACAACGACGGTCGTTACGTTGAAAGAATTTTTAAGTATCATTATGTTTAGAGATAAAGACGTTTCATCTATTATGTATTAAAATGAGTAAGTCCAACGATCTTTCCATCAATAGATTCAAATGCCGATTGCTCAAAAGATCGAAAGTACGAACATTGAAAATGTGATTTTCCGAATGTTTGTTGTTGAAAACAATCGGCATTTGAACAGTATTTTGTAACTGGGACTATATGGAGAAATCTAAAGCCATAGCAGATACAGGAAAACAGTTTGAGGTACCATTGAGTCTGTTTTTTGAAAATGTTGGTGTAGAATATTTATTGGGCGAAGGATGAATTTTCTATACATAACAAATCAGTTTTTTTTATGATGATATGATGTCCCCATGTAACCGATAGGTAAAATTTAGCTTATTCAAGATTAACTTGTCTGTGATTCCAGAACAATAAAGAACTCTGTTAGTCACGTCTGCTTTAATGCTCAATTTGCTCACGTAGCTTTTTGTTTCTCTAATATAATAATGTCAATACTTATTAGCGGGAACGATCGGAAGGGACAGGGTCTTCCTTCACGTAATAATATTATTGCCACTGTGAGCTGGTTTTGTAACAAATAACAATATCATTAATATAACACGCAAGGCTGCCGAATTAGTTTGCGACGATACAATATACGGAACAATAAATGTTAAAGTGTAAGTTGATAGAACGCTTGCTACCTGTTAGAAGGAGTTAGGTTCAATTCCCATCGGAATCCTGCAACAATGACTCTTTTCGAGTCACGTGCAGCTTAGTTGTTTGTCATTAGATTTAAAGGCGAAATTAAGAAGTCGGAGAAACACAAAAAGTTTCGAAATCATGAGAAGTCTCTATATAGTAATGGGTAGGCGTGGTGGACTAGAGCCTAGTCTAGTTAAGTCAAAGTTAAATAATCTTTACTTCATAGGTAAGCAAATTACACTTGAAATCGTCATACTGATTAAACTCTACTACTCATTCGTAAGGCAGATTTCCCTGAGAAGAATGAGCAAGAAACTCTAGGGGTTACTCTTTGTAAATATACATTTGAATACATTGATCATTATAATATTTATTTAAACATCTTAGATCGAGAATGTCTGAAAGAGCTAAACGGGTCACTGCCAAGCCTTTGACATCCAAGTACGCAGAAGTTGTAAACAACCTTTAGTGTAAAGTTTTTGTTTCACAATAGTTTTAGACCTCGCAAATGGCAAATTTTGAATATCAATCGGAATGTTATTATAGAAGCGTATGCATTGCTCTTTAAGAGAATCTGAGACTTTATGAAGACGACTGTCAAGAACAGCTAATTTTATTTTTATTCCTCGTAGTAAAGTTATGTCTGTCACTATTTTTTATTAAAAAAAATATTTTTCTTAACATAAATAATATTTTCATAAATGTCCTGTGACGTTAGTGTAAGAATGTTAATCTCTTTAAACTTTTCTCTCATAGACACTGTAAATTGCTCTAGTCGCATATTTTTGCAGTTATAGCAGTGGATGCTTATAGTTTGAAACTTATTTTTAAAACCACTTACCAGCAGGAACAATCTGGAATATGCAAGGTTCGGCCTGCCGCCCTACAGAATTTGTTCCACGACAACTCAGAGCTCCATAGTCGCGCTCACTTTGTGGCCTGTAGCTCAATTCGCTCGTGCTGCCGTTTGCTGTACCTGAGTTTGAAATAATAATAGTAATTATTATTGAACGTGGTCAATAGGCACGTTTCGTATTGAAACGTCCGCTTGCCCGCGATGCTGACGAGTGCTGGATAATTTAATTTTATTTTATCATTTTATTCGCCTGTTCATGTTGTTAATAAATAATCAAGTTAAACTAATTTTTTATCACCCCAGTAAAATATCTAATTATATGTGAATATGTGAACCTCTACAGGGTCGTCTCGTCTTTTAAAATTATTTAAGCTTTTAAAAATTAAGTATATATCCACGACATAAAGGTGGAACCCTACTACGTCTACTTTGGAGTTAATTATTTGTACCACTTACATTTGCAAATATAACAATAGACAAAAGTTCGAGTTGTGTGCATGTACACACACCAGCATATCAAGCTACACATTGACGTATCTTGTTCCGTTGCACTGGAGGCGATTTTCGAACGAAAATGTGTAGTCTGATGTGCCGTTGTCCGTACATTATTATGTCGTGCAAAAATATTTCGTACTTAATATATTCCGTTGATAAATTCAGTGAAAGTTTTCAACTTTGCTTATTACCACACGAAATAACGAAGTCGGTTAACAAAGCTAAATGAATTTAAACTTTTGTTCTAGGCACAAACTTATCTGCATAAACTACTCGCTGTGTTTTCAGAATATTCTACCGTCTTGCATAGTTTTTAATGAAAGAAGAAAAGGGATATTAATGTCTGGACGAGTGTTACAATTAAACCATTTATTATCAGGCAGCTAAGAATATTTTATAAGTAAGAGAGAAATTAAATAAAGAATTAAATAGCGCCATCTAGCATACGTGGCGAGGACCAAAACAATAAGATCCAGTAATTGCTACACACCGTACTATTAGTAGTATAGACATGAATCGCCAGATGTCGCTACCAAGAAGGGATTTGACATGTGGCGGAAATTTATAATACTTGCTGGAAGCTTGAAACATTTACAAATGAAAAAAATAATTTTGAAAGACCAAAGACCAAAAATTACGCTGTAAAAGCTTACTTCAAGTGCTACGTCGAAACACTCCTTAAATAAAATTTGGTTTTTAAAAGGTTTTAAAAGGATACGGAGCGGATAATGCGCTCGGGTATACACGATACGACACGTAATGACTTGATATCTTAAGATTAAAGCTATCTATGATATTGTCTTTGGCTGAAAATTATATTTAGTTATATTTGTCTTTTTGTAGTTTATTTATACATACAAGCCGTTTATTATTATAAATTAATGACACTAACTTTGAGAACATTATATGTAAGTAATTTACAGGTGTAGATACTCGTGATTTGGAGATGTCGCGTTAGATTTCATCGGTCTATTGTATTTCATTCATTTGACAACATTCTGCTTAGTCTATAATAAACAAACTGGTTGAAAAAAAAAACGGTTACACGGGAACGAATCCGCTTCATTTCAGAAGATAATAGGATTTATAGACGGAATTTGTAAAGTTTTGATAACACCACTTACCGAACTTAGCAGGTGAGACATCGAGACTCTCACCGCTGTTGTTGAACTGCCAGAAAAAGTTGACTTCAGGCGGGTTGGCAGTGACTGAGCAGCGTACACGCAGCACCTCGTCGATCTGCGCGCCTAGTACTTGCGGAGACGAGTGTACGCATACTGGAGCATCTAGACAGGCAAACGGAACATGTTTAATGATTTGTTATTCTGTTTGTCTTCTTTCTTTTTCTTTCTCCTATGATACTTGTTTTAATTACACATACCTGGCACTATTGTGCCCACATTATCATAATTAACGTAATTGACATTTTTAGCGAATTTCAGCGACATTCAGATGAGGTATATATATTGGATCAGCGAGCGAAACGAGATCTATAACTCCCGTTAATGGGTTCTTATTTAGGTTCAGTTTTATTGTTATCAGTGATTGTACTGATTTTTATATGTTTAAACTTTGTTGCACACAAACAAATGGCGGACTTAATGACATTAAGCATTCTCTACCAGTCAACCGGAGAGTGGAGTTCAGAATAAATAACAATGGTGCATAATGGGTGCATAACATTAATTGACTTCGGGTTGGACACTAAAACATATTCACAATCTAATTTTCACTTACAGTTACACTTATATATTCAAATCCGCACATGCACTTACATATTGAATAGATTACTTTAGATGCACTATTCACACTTTAATATATTTATTATTTTAATGAACAATTTCCATCCTAGGCGTTTATTAGATCTTTCATTACAAGTAACTTCTAGATTTAGTAGCTTTCGTTAATTCTCACTGAAATACACATATGCTGAGTCGGCACTATTTCACTACTATGACAAAAAATGTTGTATAATGTATTTATGTTGTATTCAATTTGTATGTATTTGAGTCCTATAAAGTGTTCTATCTAACATGACAAATAAAAACAGATACGATCGAAAATTATAAATAACTATGATATTATCTACACATAATAAAATATACATACTTTTTTTCTGCTAACAACCTAAAATAATGCCAATTGTGACTTTTTAGGTGGCAATAAAAGTTTAGGTGCTCGAAGTTACCGAAACGCTAATGCGTTAGGTTAGCATCGAGTATATAACCAGAAATAGAGACGAAATGTCATTTAATTTGAAAACTATTCTGCCGTATCATTACTGTGACAACTGCGCTCCGATTGGGCAGTCCGAATTCGAAACAATTGACGGGTGTCGTCAATGTGTGTCGTCAACTGTTTCACTTCAAATCGTCCAGTTACTTGAGCTTTGCTATAATGGACGAAAATTGCAATATTACATATTTAATATTTAATTACCGATGAAATGTGATTCTGTTTGTTTTGTAATTAGATGTTTTGCTGTGTTCCCACACCACTGAATTGAAAAGCACGGTATTCGGTATAAATACAGAATATTTTTTGGAATATACCGAGACGTACACAGGTCAGTAGTTGGCCTGTCTATATTTCAGTGCAAACGAGAGTTGATATTTATAAGAGCTGTATCGCTGTTACCAGGAACATATGGCCCTTATTTCGTCTCTATTTCTGGTTATATACTCGACGTGCGTTAGTTATGACAAGGACGGCAGAATTATCATTAAACTTGCTACCCACAATAATGCATTCAGGGATTTTCAAACAAAACATACTGAAAGAACTTTGATGGCAATGAGTTTCCTGAAAGTCACATAAATTGAAAAATATGAAAGGAATAAATAAAATTCTTTTATAAAGTCGAAAGAAACCTGGATAATTTAATTTCACATTTGCTTTTCCTAAGAAGAATAACAAACATTCGTATTTTGAACAGCGCCTTCATTTCCTCCTTATTGTTACATTTACAAAAGATGAAATGCAATAATTAACCAGAAGAGATGAATTCAGGGTGAATTCAGTTCGTTAAATCATAACAGAAGTTAGGCGATATATAAATTTTATCGCACAACTGTTCCCCTCTGCCGACGTGATTCATTTAGGTTCCTACCTATATTACTTGGAAGTGTAAGAGAAAAATTAACTAGGTCGCTAGTTCAAATTGCCAAAGCGTTGAAATAAGATTCGAGAAATGTGCGTCTTTGTAGTTTGAGATTTTAATAATTCGTTTAAGTGTTTGTATAAAACATGGTAAAGGTGTATTCGAATTTCATGGCATTAAATACATATTACAAAAATTGAACGACTTTCACCTGGGAATTTTAACTTCTCACAGAGGACTTGGCTGTATGGTGTCAAACCTTTGCCTTTTCCTTCACGGAAAGAATGGAAAAGAACAACAATATTACTTGTGTCAAATGGCTGCTTACTAAGAATCCGCTTGAATCTTAAGCAAAAAACATTGTAATAATGTTTATCGCAAAATCAGCTACTAATTAGGTGCATCTAAGTCACAATTCACGACTTAGAAGCGGTTCTCAAATCTTGCCGATTACTTTATTACTATTTAACAAAGCCAAATCAATGCATCTATGCAATTTTTGTTGGTACTGGTGCTGGTCGACAAGACTACAGTGTATAGAAAATGATTGGCAAAAAAAGGTGAATGGCGTAAATGCGAGTTACTTCCAACTGCAAACGTATATAAATCTAACACCTACAATGTAACTGATATATTTTTGTTTAATTTTAAAACGTGTCAGAAATAAAATTTATACAGATCTTAAAACATGTACAAGGATAGATCAATTCTGGACAATTAAAATATATGAAGTATCCATCTAGTACATTTTTTCTACTACATATGTTGATGTTGCTCACTACAAATTTAAATTTGTCGAAGTGTCAGATTCTGGTACATCTATAATAACAAAAGATTTTAGTTTTTTGTAGTATTAAAATAAGTTTTTTGTAGTAGTTAGTGAGTAACGGTGCTGGTGACATAATTATTAATACTTAGTATAAAAAAGTAGTAACAAGTTTTGATTGTGTCTCCTGTTTGTAGACTCACATAAATTTAAAAAACAAACACACAGATTGTAATAAAAAAACAGTGCCAGTATAAACATGTTTTGCATAAATTGAATAGCATGTAAATGTTATAAAAATTAATTGACTACTACTACTAGAATAAGAATATCACAATTTATAATTTACAAAGAAAAATTATGCCAAGGTCTTTTACATTTTACTTTTTGTGACTTATTCCCATCTGATCCCCAAAACTGATCCACCACCAATTTTCAATTGCAACTGATCCCCTCTATACTTTGCAACTCCCATTTTTTTGTTTTTTTGCAAGATCCCCTCACTGTATTTCTAAGGTAAGTACAGTCCAGTGAAAAAGAAGTTTTGAAATCAAAGTTAATGCAATCATATAAGTTAGTACAGTTAACGTTGTTAATTTTTAAGAAACTAAATGAAATACAGCACAACCCTCAAATACATTGTCTTGTTGACTGTACCACAGTACCTACCAAAAATAAACTTGTGAGTACCAGGGTATTAGGGAATAAAATATTAATATTTATTTTTGATGCAGGGGCATTGGAGATCCGATGGGAATAGAAAATATTTTAAAATAAATCGGATGCCCCAGAGGATCGGTTTTAAGGGATCAGATAAGCCTATTTTGTAATATATTTAATTAATGTCAAAGAAGTAAATTATTTTCATTTAACCATTGTATAAGTTCGTTTTAAATAAACCTACATCTGATAATCTTAAGTGGTATTCTATTTACATGTCCACATATATTTCAAACCACTTTTGCTGTGTTTAGCAGTCACAGGAACACTGGTACGTACAAGTCTATTTGGGTTTCTGCAGAATCTACTATTCATATCACTGGCTTTCTTAAACAAATATGTGTGTATTCGTACAATGATACAAATTTCGCATATATATTAATGATGGCAGTGGTAAACAAACTAAGGTTCGGAAACAAGGGTCTGCATGTTTCGTACCGTGAAATTCCACTAATTTCTCTCATGCATTGCTTTTGTGCTACAAATACATTTGTAAAATTTCAAATGAAAATAATTTCATCTTAGAAATTAACATACTAATAAATAGTTCGAATAGTGTTCCATTTTTTAAATTTACACTAAAAGGAAAGAAAAAGAAGAAAGAATTTAAACTAAATAGCCAAAAGGATTAATCATTTTGTCACAATGACGAGTTGACAAAGAATAAAAAACACTCTCGTAGTATGTTTCAGCACCTTGAAAACTGTGCCTTGGTTGTAGATTTTCATTAAATTCTCAAATATTTGCTTCCCCTAAGCAGCCTACGAACGGGTTACAGGGAATATGAAAACGTGTACATAATATGTGAATTAATGCACGCCTTCGCTTTCAGTTCATATTACAGCTATAAAGTAGCTTTAATGGAATGTTTGTTATGCTTTCTTTCAGGCATTATGCTTACTGTAGATTTGCATGATTTCTTTGAAATAATTGTTTTTAAACTAAAGCGTATAATGCTAATTGCATGTGTCGATACGGTTACACGCGTACCGTTATTACAGGCTAACTTGTAAAATCATTTCAGTTGTGTCGATGGAGTGTCAGAATGGTAGGATTTTATACCTTTGTCTTTGTCAATTGCTTGTCATCGGGCTAATTTTTTTGTATTCTGCTCTTGGACAGCGAGTCGATGGTACTGAACTGCTTAAAAATTGGTATTTCTAGAAATACAGACTCTTTTGGGGTAAGTTCCTTTTGTTTTGTTATAGCATTTACGCCTTTACTTTACCTGTTCTTTTTCCTTCCTGTACATTTTATTTTTCTACAATAAAATTAATGTGGACCGACCCTCCTATTTAATTACGCGAAACCCTCGTGACAAGACTTCTTATACTATATACTTATATTTAATTTGAAGACTAAATTATTGATTAAGCGAGATAAAAATAAGAGATGTATACATAGATATACATAGTAATTTTCATGATAGTTTTCGTAAGACAACATCGATGGTTAATGATTGAATAGTGAATGTCATCACTGTAGCTCCACTGACAATTCTATTGAGACTCGACTGCCATTGCAACTAGATGTTAGCAGAACAACAATTATTATTATAATAAAATTGCAATTTAATCTCAGTGAAGTCTCATAGGAGTTACAATGACCAATGGTTTTAAGAAAATTAACGGACTTGGAGCCCTAGTGATAATTTTTGCAAAAAAATGCCCTGTACATATAAAAAGCTCACAATTATAAGTTACAGTACAGTTCTTAATAAGCAGCAGGTAGTGTAATAAAACTTGATACGAATATAACTGGGAAACTGCCAGGGCCTGAGCGCCCAGTTACACAAGAAGAAAGTTTTCGCGAGGCCGCCGCGCGGCGACGGCCCAGTTACCACGCCTTCATGTGCATGGCGAATCTGAATTCTATTTATTTAATTACCGCGCGGCCGTCGCCAGGTCTCCGCCTGGCCGTCACGCGGTCGTCTCGCGGGCCGTCGCGTAGATGAAATTCAGCCAGTCTAGCCCGCGTGCCCGGAACGCTCATTTAAATTAAAACGTAAAAGCTAAACAAATAGAGCGTATTTTGCCATGACAGTTAGACGCACGCGGTCACTGCGCGGCGGCAACGCGAACTCCGCTCTGCGACCGCGCGGGGTGGGTGCCATGAAATTCGTGTCGAATAAATGCACCCTAAGGGCCCGTGCCCACGACACGAGCAACATCGTCCGCCGAGCGGAGGCCGCGCGGCGAAATTCGTGTCGTGTGCACACAGGGTAACAGTCTAACTTCAAATTCAGCCTGTCGTTCAGAGTGAAACGCCAAATCCAACGTATTTCAAAATCCATTCGTTGTGTTTCAATTTCAAGAGTCCAATAATAGTTTTCGAAAGTGTGGTTTGACATTTCAAACTGAGGCTGACTTTGAATTGTCGGTAAGCGGGCGGAATGTGATTAAAGCATTTTTATTATAAAACTCCATGGCGTCAGTCAGTATAGTGGGTTTTTTCCTTTTTTTTATAATATCAAGTGATGAGACGAAGAAATGGTGTGCCTGATGGTAAGCTACACGCCTGTCCATAACAGTTGCAGTGCCACTCAGAGCTTTAAATCGTAAAGTCGTGCCTGTGATTCACCAGCACAATTACACTTCAAAACTGGAACACGCATAATGCTGACATTACTGCTCGGCGGTAGACATAGGTAAGGTGGCAGTACTTCCCTGGACGAACTCTTTCACAAGGAGCTCTACTGCTACTAAAATGGTTCTAAAACATTTGGTTCAGTTCCTTTTGACGACAACTACGCAAACTATACATATAAGTATCACGTCTTACACACGCTACTGTGCACGTTGGGATACCTACTCACATCAATAAGGCGCAAACAAATAGTCGTAAAAGAGTAACAAACGACGTAAGGTAACAAATACGAAGGGAACAAGGCGTACATTTGTCGTTCAAGGCGTCTCCGTAGACGACGTAAATCTTACTTATATCCCAGCGGCGAAGAAACGTTACGGTACAAGTGCTTCGCTATTAATGAAACCTGACGCCGATCGAACATAACTCTATATTCCATATGATATGAATATTATACCTACCATAGTAAATTGGAGAGCTTTATTTTGAGCTTATTTACACGACAAATAAATACGAATTACGCTTTCATGTTTTTTATAAATTATTATTGTTTGTATGATGTAGATAACAAGATAAAAAGTGGGATGCTTCGAAGGTTTGGTCGTGTAGAAAGATTGAATTGAAATGAACAAATGAAATTTGTAGGTTGGCGGCAGAAATGTATGAGGCGAATGTGGATGGAAGCATGGGAGAGGAATATCTCGGTGGACATATCTCCATCAGATTGAGGATGTCTTTAAAAGTATCTAGAATAAATGGGCATGTATGAAGAGATTGGTGGAAGTAGAGGAGTCGAAGGAGTTTTATCAGGAGCGTAGCTGCTGGTTAGAGACAGGTGTAATTATATGTATGTACGTTGTTTGCTGTAAATTTAAACTCAATCTATTGTTTGGAAAAAAGAAATCTTTTGACTGTATATTTTTTTATACTTTGCTAACATCATACGAGCTCTAGCCCACCTTACACCGTTTTAAATTACGTAAATTATCAACAATAAAATTAATGAGTTATTACAAAATTTAATAGAAAATTGGCAACTGACTGACTGTTTACGTAAACGACATTTTTATGGGGAACTAAGATTCCGGACCATTATGTCAAGATTTTCATTTCCTAAGTTTAAAACCTGCATTAAAAATATTTTAACTGAAAAATCATTTTAGAAAATTGAAGCCTACGTTTTAGGTAAAAGTGTACGAGAAAGCGACATGGCTCTATATTCCACACAAATTTGATTCAAAGTGTATTCCATAGCATTTAAGTTTATTTGAAAAGAGCAATACCTAGAGTTTCTTACTCGTTCTTCTCAGGGAAGTCAGATAGTGATAAGTGACGTTTTCAAATGTAAATTTATTTTACCTATGGAATAAATGATTATTTGACTTTAACTTTATCTTTCTCGTTGAAAAATTACCACTGTCTAATTGTTTCAAAATATGACACAGATCGTTTGAGATTTGAAAATTGGAACGTTTCTATTTTCAGTCGTTGGCTGTACCATTTACCAATGATTGATGTTTTCGGTGACTCGATCTCGAGATTCCCCTCAACGCCTGCTAATAGGAGTCGGCTCGCATTGATCAGCGCAAGCACATTAATCTCTCGATAATAAACTTTATGATAGGTATATTTGATTGATAGTCCTTTGATCGATTTGATATATTTGCCAATATCCTTCTTACTTCATGGGGATTTGGAAAATTTTCTTCCGATGCTTCGGGTTTCCTTTAAATAGACGGTTTATTAATATCTAGATTACGATTAGTGAGACGTGAGTTGATACAAGTCCTTTATGCTCGTAAATTTATGGAAACTTTGTAACAACCGTTCACGAGTGAGGCATTATGTTTGTCGTCCTCTCGGGGCCAAAACTTTCAATTTTATTCTTCTTTGACAGTTTAACTCATTCAGATACATTTCTCTTGTTACGATTATTACAAAAAGAAACATTTATGGATTATTTTAATTGTTTCTGATTTTCAATTGTATTTCTTTTTGGAATGAATAAATACACATTAATTGAAAATAATATTTTATAAAATTGTTTTAAATTTATTTTCACGCCATTTTCTATCGGAATATACAGAGATAGCCTTCCCCAAGCTACGATCCTGACACACATCATTCGTCTCAACAACACGCATGCTTTCATATACATATTTTGACGATCTCAGTGGTTGAGTGGCTTGTACACGGTTTTCATGGTGACGTTATGAATGAGATCCCGAGTTCGATCCTCGGCCGGGTCAATGTAGAAAAATTTTGCATAAAATATAATATCTTCGGTATGAGTGCTTGTGGTGCCGTTATTGTTGTTTCCGATTTCCATAACACAAGTGCTTAAGCTACTTACTTTGGATTCAGAGCAACGTATGTGATGTGTAATATTTATATGTATAAAAACATGATCGTTGGTTAAGGGTACTCTTAACTTGGTCTTTCTTTAGGCCGTCTTCAACTTGGTCATAGTAAGTTCGCTTTGGTCGGCCTTACCAACTTGCTTGCTCAGCCTCGCCTTATAAATTGTGTTGTCAATCTTATTTAATTCATTCCCTCTACAAGTCCAAACCATCTAAGTGTCCCTAATTCTGCCTTTGTCACTAGGTACATCTTCTTCCACACCGCAACGCTTTTCTATTCCGTAACTGTTCCGTAAATTGTCCTCCTCAGATCTTGCACTCCAGTCATACTTCTTCATTTCATTTATTCATACAAAATAGTTGGCACTAAAGGATTGTATTCATGAGTACAAACATCGAAACTTTTACATTCCACATTTTATTTGTTTCGGATATAAAAAAAAGTGAAGAGCTCGTGAAAGAGCTCGTCCAAGGAAGTACTGCCACCTTACCTATTTCTACCGCCAAGCAGTAATGGTCACATTACTGTCTTCAATTTAGTGTTGTTAAATTTTTAGATTATCGCTCGAAATGTCAAATGACAGCCATCTAACAGCAATTTTTTTTTTGCTTTCTATAGCTATTTTTAATGGTTTAATCTTCTAATATTGCCGTGGTAATTATTTTTTCTTCATTAAACATTACGTAACTAAGCAGTGTTTTAATTTTTTTTATAGGTAATAGAAAATTAATGTTTAATTGACATATGTTATTTAATACAATTAGAAAGATGTTTATCGTTTGACGAATTGATAAAATGATTATTTAGTTCTAATATTTTAATTATAACTCATAACGTATAAATTGTATTGTATATAAATGAATTAAATTGCTGTATTAATAATGTCAATGTGAGACCGTCTTCCACAGTTGCTGTACTCTTGCAGGGCGTCACATATTAACTGCCCTATATTGTAAGTACTACCTGTAAGCTTCATGTGTGATATGCAATAAATAAATAAATAAATAAATAAGTTAAATAGTGCTTAAAATCTTAAATAATGCTTAACTAAATATTGGTAAGGGATGTTTAGTTGTTTTTTATTTGTAAGGCTGTTAGTGTTTAATGATTTTGCATTTGAGTGTAACTTGTTTACTTAATAAATTAATACTTTTTCGAATTAAACCTGAAATTTGGTAAACGAATTCACTTCCGTTTTCACGTTAATTAATTTAATTACTCATTTAGTTCACTATTCAGTTATTTACAGAGGCAAAATAAATAAGTTGCTTTCGGTTGGATATGTTGAAAATATTTAATTAAGTTTTCATTATTGTGGGTTACTCAATTTAATACCACCAGTACAGACGATTCAATAAAACGCTTTTAATATAGGCGAGACTCATATTTGCAAATTACACAATTATTTATGTTCATTACATTATATATTTAATGTCAAATGAACTTATAATTTATTTATGTTACATTATATATTACACCAATTATATTACTATTATTTAGTACTAAGTCTAAGCCCCAGATTTTGCGTATTGCCTACATAGCCGACAGCCACACATCGACACTGCTCATTTCATGATAATAATGAACAAATGACAGTATGACAACCCATCACCGTGCACCGGTTGGGCCTATTTTTCGCTATGCATCCATGTACCGATACGACACGTCTGCATGACAACAGACGAGCCTCTTGCCTTGGTGTGCGGGTTTGAACTCGTGGGAGGTGATCCTTAAAATCATAAACCGAGGGAAACCACCTTAATATAAATTGAATTGATTAAATTTTTTCTGGTCATCTGTTCGCTATTGCAATGAAAAAATTGATCTTAATACTTTAGGCATAAGGGTAATTATTTTTTGAAAGCCTGTATATCAGAACATAGTAAATGCAACAATAAGGTCATTAACTAAAAGTTTAGTAGTTTCGGTTTAATACTTGAAGTGACGTTTTACCGGAAGTGTTTCTCATTAATTATTTTCTGGCGTTTTCGTAAAAGTAGTTTAACCCCGAAGCTTAGATTTTGATAAATTTTCTAATCAAGTAATGAAAGTATTACGGGCGAATTTATAAATTCAGCAACAGGTAATTTAAATGTAACGTAAATAATCTCAGTAGAGAGTACTAATAAACCGACCTCATAAGTCATTCATCATGGAATATTTTCATCAAATTTAAATGTGACCACTATTGAGGTATCCTTTTTCCTACAAAAAAAGAATCATCAAAATCGGTTCACAAATGCCGTTATCGCCAAACATAAATACAAAAAAATCTTACAATCGAATTGAGAACTTCCTCCTTTTTTTGAAGTCGGGTATTAAAGGTCACTGTATTGACACTTAATATATATTTATTAAAAATATATTACACCGTTATGATTTTATGGAATGTTGGAGACTTCCCACGTTTTGCAAGGGTTATGAACAGAGATGGGAAGTGGGTTAAAGCCCAATCAACCCGCCCAGGTATTAGGGTTTTAAACCATTTTTGACCAAACTCGTGGGCGGAAACATTATACGCATAAAATAATACGAATTTGTTATTATTCATATTTATATTTATATTATTATATTCATATTTATTATATACTTATTAAAAATTTCGATGTAAAAAAATATTTTTAGACGATAAAAGACTCCGCGCAATACTTTGCAATGCTGTGGATTCTCAGTTGCCAGTAGGGATGCACATTACGATAAAATTTTATCAAAATCGATTCAAGTGTACCTATAACGATAACGAGTTTTTGTATCGATTAATTTCAATGCGATTTTCAAGCCAATCAATTCATTAGAAAAGCAAAATATGTAAAAAAGCAATAAACATTTTGTAAAATATCACATAATTTTGTTCAAATGTAATGAACATTGGAACAAAACTCGATTTACAAATATTTATTTATAATTAGTTTTTGCCCTCGTTTTGGGCGTTAATGGGTTTTAACCCGACTAAAATGTTTAAAACCCGGATGCTTGCCCATCTCTGGTTGTGAACCTTCTTCTATGTGCAGGTTTCATTACGATTTTTTAGTTAGTGGTTTTGTGTTGTGTTAGTGAAATTTATGAAAACAAAAACAAGTCCTGTTTGGAACAATTTTGTTGAGATCTTTATAGTACTTGCACTTTCGCTTCCGCATCCGCATCAAAACTGTTACAGTTTCCGCTAAAATTTACTTTCGACATCTATGTCCATTACGACATTTCTGTTGCATCAGTGATTCCTATCCATGTATATTACTTCTGCAGCGGACTATATCAATGGGTTCGGGTGGGTGCTAACAAAGGGTAAGCAAGACCCAAGTAAATGTACTTACTATGTAGTTTATTAATTTATTACAAAACACGTACTATAAATCTATCTATCGTGCTATCAATCCAAAAAGAGAAACAATAGTAAAGAAAGGGCGCCAAAAACAATCACATTTAAATTTAGATTTTAAATAAAAAACTAAAACTTAAAAAGACTATAATATATATACAAAAGAGATCTGTAGCGACTGCTGCGATGCGCTACAACTTCTTTGAAATTTAGTAAAATAATAGTGTACGTCGATTCCCTTGTCATTATACAGTTTCTGTTGATTTGAATGGCAAAAATCCGTGAAAATGATCCGCTTAGCCTTTTCGAGTTTTTTCCACTAAGAATATATTTAAATAATTATTGTAAAATACTAACATCTTCAAAGAGTAATTCTTCATTCTTTTTATTAAATCTATCTTCTCACTTCTCTTCTAATTACATAAATTTATTTAAATTTAAAAAAATTGAGTATTTGAATATATTTTTGAATACCATTTTAAACACATTTTTTTCCATTACAAGGATATCATCGGCGTTTTGTAGAAAGGGCGTAAGCGACTGTTGTAAAATATTTACGTCCAGTTTTAAATTCAATTTGAACACTAAAACTTAATTAAAACACTAAAAATTAATTGAAAAACAGTCGTTAAAACCAAAAACATGTCCCTCTGAAAAATTTTTCAAAAAGTCACTTACATCCTTTCCAGAAAAAAACCGACGATTTAAGAAAACCCGTATACATGTTTTAATATACAGCATGCCCATGGCCATTAAACATGGAAGGAAATAACTTTAAATATTACAGTAGAATATTTTGTCTCAGAGACACTATTCTATTTTAAAAAGTGAAAAATACTACATTCAAAGACTTTTAAAGTTACTTGCCTCATTTGAGAAATGAAACGTCCAAGTACGAAAAAAGAACATTATTTTAAGATAGTATCGAGTCTCTAAAGACTAACCTAACCTAAGTTTTCGCGATGGTTACACAAATGAAATGAAACAATTTTTTTAGATCTAAATCGTATATATTTTTTCAAACTAACCATAAATAACCTTTAATACACATAATAAACCTTTCCGATCGCCATCATAAAATTAACAGGATTTTTTCTCACATTTGGTCGGTTCAATTCCCTAATGAAGCAAACTGCTTTTTAAAAGCCTTTGAATGCAGTAATGCTGGCTTTTAAAAATAAAGTAACGTGTTTATTAAAGCAAAATATCCTACAATATTTAAAGTACTTTCCCTTCATGTTCCATAGCCGTGAGAGACCCTAAATAAAAAAAAATACTATAAACCACAAAATTGCATTCGTTATTTTCGAAATACAAGACACGTTTCTTTTAACTTCTTTAAAATTCTCTTTATAAATAAATAAAAAGACTTTATTCTTCAACAGAAAACGTACAATAATATTTAAGATAAAACAATGCTTAAATCTATGTCGAAGAAAAAGTAAAAGCCTCAGCAATTTGCTGGGTTTCACGCTTCACCTAGCAAGCATTTGCAGCTGGAGACACCGTAGCATATAGAGACGAGTATCTTTTGCATTATATATTATATAAATAAATAGGATGGTACCTTACTCACTATACACGTTATCTACAGAAATGATAACCCTTAAAATTTAAAATAACATACGCACCGACTACCGAAGATTCTACACGGAACAGCAAAGAGTATAGATAAATATAGGTAATACTCGTAGTTATTGTCATTCATAGGTTTATAAATAACGTAGACTTTAGTCATGATTGACCTATTCTGCCCTCCTTGTCATAACTAACGCATTTGCAATTTGGGAACTTTCGATCAATGTCTTGCTTAAAGTTCTTTTTCTTAAAAAAATATCAAGCGTTACTGTTCGGTGGTTTTGAGGGGTAACGGGTGCTGGCGAAATTACAGGCATATGGGACTAGTCAACTGATGTCTCAGGGTGACAAGCGCAGTGGCAGTGCACCTCAGATCTTTGGTATTTATAGCTCTGAGTAGCACTGCAACTGCTATGGACAGGCGTGTAGCTTAAGACCAGGCGCATATGTTCAACTCGTCACTTGGTATTACAAAAAAGAAAAAATAAAGAAACTTGCCCACTGAAGGTAACTTACATTGTATACTAAGGTGCGTGGCTTGACTGGGCGTTTCTCCAAGAGCGTTGGTGGCTCGGCATGAGTAGTCACCTCCGTGGTCCCTTGTCACCTTCTGTAGCACTAGGGATTTAGTGCTCACGATCACGCCTCCCACTACGTTGTGCACTACTTGCTTGTCCTGGTTGAAAATGAAACAAATTATAAAAATGTTCATTTCTTTTGAGTATATTGTACGGTAAACTTTTTATACGGTGCAAATTACTTATTATTAACCAAACTTTAACGTAACTAAAACGTAATTTTCTCAAACATGCTCGGAAATGTTTGCATTACTTTTAAATTACGAATACGGAACGTTTGCCATTTATGGACCGTGCGACTTTTCCTCGGTTAAGGCCTGCAAAGTACGTATGAAAATCCATTACTGTCCGCTGCTCTAAACGTCTAAATCTATCTAACAATTAGACAAACAACATTGACACTAAATACTTAGAGGATGGAAAAAAAATAGTCTAAGCCTTATTAGGTCAATGACTAACAATTTTATAGCTAACAATGTAAACAGGCCAAAGAAAAACTCATATAGCCAACTGCCAGTGTTCGTATTTGCGAGAATTAAAAATGTGCCGTTTACTTTTTTTTATAAAAAGGGGGTAAAATAAAATAGAGTGCTTTGGTATTTTTTTATGTTTTTTGCCCCATTTGTATTTTCGTTGCAAAAATGAGTTGTAGTAAGAAGAGCGATAACGAAAATACAGTAATAAATATACGTTCAACTACAATATCGGAAGTTCAGCGGACTGCTATTACTTAATGTGCTTTTTATAAGCACATTAAGTAATAAGCGGTCATTTATTTTTAAACAATAACCTCTTCTTTTAGCAATTGTCTAAACATGTCAAATATTACTTTTATATATAATTTTTTTAGCTCTTTTTGTTATATATCTTCCTCTGTTTCGTCTTTCATTACTTCCTCACATTGTTTGAGAAAAGCACGTGTATATGCCTCGGTGAGAACGGGGATAGCTTGACTCGTATTAAAATAAGGCCTCCCTGGCACTCGGCCTTGTAACTCACACTCCTCCTCCAATAACTTACTTTCTGGCCTCTGTATTAATGTAGGTACTATACATTCACTAATCATTATAATAATGATGTGACGTAAGAAGCTAAAGGCACGAGAAGCAAACCCATTTATACAAGAGTGACGGTGAGAAAATCCGAACAATTATAGTTGTATATGTATAATTGCCAATAAAATAATTTTGCAATGCTTGAATTGGAACTCGATTCCCCTGGACCTTGCACCAATTCGTCGCGTATGACATGCGAGTAAGCACAATTCCAGTCGTGCCTGTATCTATTGTAATGAGAGAATAGATGGTATTCATTGCATGCGTCTAATAGCATTGTAGTGAATACGGGAATTGTACTCCGATGCAAATAATACCTCTACATTATATAGATATGTTGCATTATGTTGGGGCATTTAATGGACCTATTTATAAACTTTATTATTCAAAAGAAAATAACATTAGCGCTTTAGAGGACGCCTGAAGTGATATTTTGCTACTTATTGGCACATAAACAAAAATTGGCGTCTTTTGCAGCGCTCCAAGAAGTAGATATTTATTGAATATTACGGACGTCATGGTATTAACACGATATTCATCTATTTTTGTCAAAATACTCCACTAGTTTGTTATAGATCGAACAAATAAATATTGCAATTAATATAGCGACATGTTATTTAGTTTTCTGGTAGCTGTAAAGTTTAGAAGCCGTAACAAACTTTCATAAGTCCTCACTGGTGGCGTTACGGCAAAAAACCGTTTCGACATATGTGGAGAAATTTGTAAGATCTACTGGCTCGATCCGCAGCTCAGGTGGTAAGTAGTAGCCACGTTGAAGCGACAAACACTGGTTCGAGTCCAGTCGGAATAACTATTTCATAAAAATTAATACGCTTGTAAGGGATGGAAGGCCGCTACAATTATTATCATATAGACGCTGGAAAGATAAAACATCTAACGTGCATTTGGAAAATATTACAAGAGAGCGATTTCAAATATTTTTTTAAGGAAAAAATACATAACTCTAATTTTATCTGTTATATGGAAAACTAGAAAGTTTCGGCTTTTCCATATAACAAATAAAATTACATTTATGATTTTTTTTAAATACTTTAAATCGCTCTAATACTAATATATACAAGCCACTGCTGGGCACGAGTTTCCTCTCAAGCGAGGGTTTAGGCGATAGTCCGCCACGTCGTTGACCCAATGCGGGTTGGGGACTTAAACGTTTTTTTTTGTAACATTGTGATCTTATTTTTGGAGTCCTACATAGGGCGCACTATAAGTTTCCGGAAGTGGCCACTTACATAAACAATATTTAAAAAGTAATTACAATGGAATTCTTTGGCTGTAGAATACAGTTTGTTTCATCTGACTGTCACTTGTTTTTACATTGTGGCGTCATTTTAAAAATTGGTTGTCTACATCACCATGGAATTAACTCGTAAAAAATTTCGTAGTATCATTTTCTACGACTTTAAGTGTAACTTAACAGTTCAGCGGAGCTTCGCTCGGCTTCAAACTGCTTTTGGCGATGAAGCATCATGCAAGACGACTATTTATAGATGGTTTGCAGAATTCAAACGCGGTAGCGTGAGTCTCTGTGACAAATTTCGTGATGGTCACCCGTCTACTGCTGTGAACAGCAAAAACATCGATGCTGTGCGCCGTATGATCAAAACAGACAGGCATGTGACATATCATGTGATTCGGGATCTTTAGGCATAGGCATGAGTCAAATACAATCAAAAGTACACAAACATTTGGGTGTGAAAAAACTGTGCTCTCGGTGGATCCCACACAATTTGACTGAGGCTCAAAAACCGGATTGCGTCACTAGGTGCAATGCCATGCTTACCAGATTCAACGAAGGGGCGTCAAATTTGGTGTGGGACATAGTAATAGGTGACAAAACATGGATTTATAGTTACGATTCCAAAACAAAGCAACAATCAACGTACGGGTCTTTGGAGATGAACCGAAACCAACCAAAGTGGCGCGCGTGTAGGTGCCTCTAAGCGGATGATTGCTTCTTTTTTTAATAAAACTGGACACGTGGCTGCTGTTACTTTGGAGAATCGTTGTACCGTGAATAGTGACTGGTACGCGGCCATTTGTATGCCGGAAGTTATTGACAAAGTCCGTAAAAATAACCGTAAACGCTGTATCATCTTGCACCACGATAATGGCACGATAATCTCACACGGCCCGACAGACAAATGAATTTTTGAAGGTGAACAACGTTGACCTTATGAGCCACACCACGTACAGTCCCGACCTGGCACCTTGTGACTTTTGTTTATTTCCAAAAATTAAGAACCAGTTACGCGGTCAATGATTTTCATCACCTGTAGCTGCTGTCGAAGGGTATGAAAAATATATTTCAGAGACTGTCACGGAGGAGTGGTATAAATGTTTTCAAAATTGGTTCATTCGTATGAAAAAGTGCATTAACGCTAACGGAGAATATTTTGAGGAACAATAAATTCATTTCTGACCGTTTATATTATTTTTTTTTATTCATTCCGGAAACTTATAATGCGCCTCACGTACAGTTATTCTCTTGATATCTTGACTCGCTGTTGTCTTCTTACATTTGTGCATATTATCTAACATTGACGAATTAACTCTGTAAGTAAATTATTTCTGGATTTGCTAACTCGTCGTTAGCACCCAATCCATATTCATACAGTCCGTTAAAACGTTATAAAATGATAAACGAGAAATGTTGTTTTTTTTACCCCCGTTGGGTCAGTATGGTGCACGATGGCGTAAATCCTGTTCTAAGAAGAGACCGACAACCAGAAATGGAATGGGCATACCCTTCCTTTATTTATTTATTTTTATAAAATGTAATTTCAAGTAAACCATCATAAATAAGTAATAAACCAACAATAACAAAAACTGAACACAACCGGCGTTGCTTTTGTTTGGTCTGTTTGTTTGGTGATACACAGGTATCAGACATTTAAAAAAGTTTTTCTATTCTCAACGCTATTGCACGAAGATCTATGCAATCGCTGTCATAGCGTCCATTAATAAATAATGATCTTGGTAGATAAATATGAATCTAAATTTAGTACGACTAAATGGAATATGAAGCAACTTACGCTCACGAAAAATTCCTAACTAGAATTTTAAGTAGCTCTGGGCATACAATCCAGCTCTGTGCAATATTCAGCAATTTTTGGTTGTTAATTTACCATGTTGTAAGAACAAAATGTCGTAAATGATACGTGTGTTGTTCAGTACTTAGTACTCTTTTCACCGCTTAAGGTTTTAAGGTTTATTGTGTTCATGAAATCAGCTGTAATGTATGTATGTATGTATAATTCAATCTTTAGTCAAATTTCTTTCTAAATCACTAAAATCGCATTGTCTGATCTTCCAAATATTTATAATAATATATCATTAATTTGACAATAAAACCCATGCCCAATATGTCATAAGATTATGTACAATTTATAATATTTATTTCTGTACTTTTGTACACTATGTAGCACACATTTTGATCAAATCGATACAAATAGCGTTCGTGTGCGTTCAGCTGTCGTGAGATAAGAAACGCACGCACTTGCGGCTTGACAGAGAACTTTAGTCAGTGTTTAGAATTATGTATTATTAGATATGTACAAATCAATGTATACGAACTTATTTGTGTTTCTAAAAATAATGCAAGAAGCTCTTTATCGACAAATAATGTCATCATCATCATCAACCTATTTATACTTCCCACTACTAGGCATGGGTCACCTCTCAGGCGAGGGTTTAGGCCTTAGGCCATTAGGTGCGGTGGCGGAGACGCAGATCTGCGTCAACATATATTGATTAAAAATTTGCGTGGTAGTGCGAAGCGCAGTGTGCCATACCCAATGGTTTGCCGCGCCCCCGGGGTCGCGGTAAGACCGCGTGTATCGCGCTCCCGCGCGGAGAAGTCTTGTCAGTGTGTTCGACGGCACGTGTTTTCCATACAAACTGAGGTACTTCAGTACAACGTTAAAAAACGCAGCTCCGCGCACCGTCACAGGGCGCGGTCCAGTGCGGTTGATCGCCTTAGGCCGTAGTCCGCCACGATGGCCTGGGGGTACCCACGTTTCCGGAGAGTTGTGAACCTTCTTTGACGTGCAGGTTTCATCACGATGTTTTCCTTCACCGAAAAGCTCATGACAAATTTCAAATTAAATTTCGCACATAAATTCCGAACAACTCAGAGGTCGTTTTTTATAATATCAAGTGACGGGACGAACAAGTCGTGCGCCTAATGGTAACTACTACACTACACGCGTGTCCATAACACTTGCCGTGCCACTCTGAGCTTTAAATCGCAAAGATCTGTGGGGCACTGCCACTGCTCCCGTCACCCTGAGACGTAAGTGCGAACCAGGATTTGAACCCATTTATTATTTTCATCATTATTATATATTCTTTAAATTTTTATTGAATTGATATTCAATTATTTTTATGTGAAATTACTCCACTAGTTTGTTATAATTATTAAATACAACGATCGAACACTCAGAAAAAAACCTTCGATTCGGCCGGATTCGAACCGACGTCTTCTAGCATACCATGCCAGACGCTATACCAACTAAGTCACGGAACCAACCAGCGGACATTACGAATTTTTCTATGTGCGTCCGTCGTATCTTTGTATTTATATTATATATTCTTTACAAATGCTATAAAGTTATAAAATACCGTATTCGCCACAATACGTCATTTTTTTGTAGAAGTTAGTTCGCCACTATACAGGACTTGACACTGGAGAAAATAAAAATCGGTTCTCACTACTGAAAGTATATTGAGAGAAAAACGCCTTGAATTGGAGAAATAGCAACCATTAAAGTAATTGCTCCTAAATTAAGTTAGGCGCTATTTATAAAAATTAATCTTCATGCGTGAACAGCCACCCTTCGAGGTGGATGCTTTTTTTCAAAATGAAATGGGACCACTATGAAAGTACCCCCTTTCCAACAAAAAAAGAATCATGAAAATCGGTTCACAAATACCGGAGTTATCGCGTAACATACATACAAAAAAAAGAACATACAGACGAATTGAGAACCTCCTCCTTTTTTGAAGTCGGTCAAAAAATGTCTTAAACTAATGCTTCCAATGCAAAATACACTCGTAATACATTGTGTTACAATTTAAGCATTGTTGAAGACCTACTTAAGTTTAGTTTCATCATCATCATCATCATATCAGCCGAAAGACGTCCACTGCTGAGCATATGCCTCCCCCAAAGATTTCCAGACCAGCCGATGAACAAATGGACATTAGTAGTACTTTTTAACCGTTGAGTTATATTCTAAGATTGTATTCTAAGATTCAATATTCTGCCAAATTTGGTGTTATATAAAAGCTATTTTACGATTGAAGGCAAATCAATAAATTTGAAAGAGATAACAAAGTATTAAAACAGAAAGTTTAATGTAAATTAAACAAATAACGAAACCTTGCAAAAACTGATATAAAATGTGCCATTTTCCGAAAAGCGTTAGTTACCATCTTTTTAAGGGACTTCAAAAATGAAGAGGATCTCAATTTGACTGTATTTTTTTGTGTGTATGTTACGCGATTATACGGCATTTGTGAACCGTTTTTGAAGATTTTTTTTTTCTTGGAAAGAGGGTGCCTCAGTATGGTTCCATTAAATTAAAAAAATAAATATATATCACCTCCAAAGGTGGCAAACTAGGGGATGAATCCGGTTTCGTGAACTTACTGGTAACCGATTGTTAAATTTTTCGTTTTAGTTTGTATGTACATGCAAATTTTGAAGTCGGTTACTTTTTTTATTACTTTTTTGAAGTGCTTATTTTCACAGCTGAAATGTTCAGTTTCACATTTCAGTATACAATAAAGTACTCTGTGGTTTCTCATCAAATGGTACGTTATGATACGATTTTACTATGAGAAACCGCGAAAGCCAAGTAGGAAAATAAGGTGAATAACTTTTGAACGTTGTGTTAAGAATGTCTTATCAATTTAAGCATTGGTTTAAGATCTACTTAATTTAGTGCAAGTGGACATTTGTAGTACATTTTAACCCTCGAGGGTGCAACAAAACAGACGTGATCTTATTTCCACTAGCGGTAATTGTACAATTCTATTTAATTCCGTTATGCAGCTCTATCTGACCAAATACAGTTAGACATTCCATTTCTTTATAATGGGATTCTGAGCAAATCACATGCTCGGTGTATTGAATATTCGATGTGGCAACCTTGTGATTGGGCCATGATAACGCTTCGATTATTCCTAATCTCAAAAGACGTTATGCATTTATGAGGTACGTGCAATTGTGTGGTTGGAAGCGGTTTTCATTTAAAATGTACCTTCTTTAGTTTGCTGACTGTAGTTTTGTATTAAATTACGTTTCTATACACAGAACACGTAACGTTATTGTTCGCATGGTGTATACAGAGCAACAAAATATGTGAACAACCAAAATCAAAGTTCAAAATTAAGTTTTCTTCAGCTTGAAATTTAGCTGTACTTTTTGTGTTACACATTGTATACTCATATTGTCAGTTGTCGATTTTCGGCCGAAACGAATTTTTCAGAATATATTCGAATTTAGAATTTCTTCGTGAGTTAGTTCTCTGGTGACAGGGAACATCTTTCAGTGTGATTGTTTTCAAAATATTTAGGTGATTTGATAATCACATATATTAAAAATGAACTTACATTATGATACCATGTTATCCGGTGTTCCCTTGGGTTAGCCTTGACGGAGCATTCGAAGTACACGTCATCTCCTTCTTTGATGTCATTAGGGTTGAGTGTGCTGCCCAGCGATAATGAAACTACTGGTGGATCTGTAACAACAATGCCAGTTTAATATTTGTAAAAGTCTTTGAAATGTATAGAGTGATTACAGGAAACAATTTGATAAACAGAGGGCGAAAAACACAAGCGTAAGCACATGCGATTTGTACATTTTACATACACATAGGACCTTTCGGCCAAGTTAAACCCGTAAAAACATATAATACAATACACTTTCGCTTTATTCCTCTCTTTCCCAGTCACTGATCCACCTGCCGCAATAAATAGTATTCAATCGGCAATCATGCTCTACCATACGTCAATTCAAAGCTAGGGAGGCTTCGGTGGCATATAAAAACTGCGATTCCGAGCTGCGGTAGACCCCACTGCTAGCTTGAATAGGGAATGTGGATTTATTGCCTCGTATTGCATGACTGCTGTCAGCTCCGTGGTAATTAGGACCATTATCTTTATTGCTTCTATCGCGTTTATCGCTAATGATATTGCGATGTTTCTTGTACTACTGACTCAATTCCCTCAATGGCACATCTTTTGTCTTGTCCTGCGTACCCCTATACTCGTACACGCGAGGAACTCTACAACGCGCCTAATAATGCTGTGTCAGTCACTGAGTACTGGTTCTCCCAAATATAAACATCAGAGTCGACACACGAAGTAGAATTCCATCAATAACAACAAGTTGAATATATAGACGTACATACCATCTCAACTACGCGCCTAACTCCCACTGGGGTAGGTAAATACCATAAACCTTTATTTGCTGGGCTCTTGACAACCTCTTTCGCTTTCTCTACTGGTATCATTTTCTCGTACATGCCCGTTTATTCTTGGTACTGTTAACTTGGCCTTTTTAAAGATATCTCCAATCCGATCGAGACGTGTTAGGTGCGGTCTACTTCTCTCAACGTTTCCATCCACATTCGTTCTATAAATTTGTGTAGCCAATTAATTAACATTCATCTTTTCTACATTGATCACTACATTATCTTCCAAAAAACGCTTTCTTACTACACGTTGGCAACGCTCAAATTCATACTACTTTTATGTTTTTTCTGCCATACTTAAACTCTTTACCGGGTTGGGAGCAGCACAAGCACAAAATTAACTTCACATTTCCATCTCTTGTCAATATACCCAGAACCAGATACACAACTTCTTACATTTGTTCTAGTCTCTCGCTGCCAATAATATTATCGCGTTATTTTTTACTTTCAATCACTATAGCATTCGTCTTACTCACATACACCTTCGTTTTATTTCTTTCAAAGGCTTCTTGCATTACTGTTACCATTTCCTGCAGTGTTCTGCTGCCTGCTGATGAGGCAAGAACTATTTAATCATCGGCATAAAAAAGACTTTTGACAAGTAACTCATTAATTCTTAATACGCGTTTAGTATCTTTTAGATCTAACAAACAATTGTCTACGAACAGATTGAACAGTCATGGACAAACTCCTGTCTAATACACCTATAAATTTTAAGCCATTGATGTATGCTCCATCCATTCTTACACAAGCACCTTTGTCTACAAAGTAATCTTAGTCGTATCTAGAGAAGTCTTTGTTTTACAAATTCGTATTGATTTTACATTCCTTTATTCTACTTGTTGACTGCCCCTATTTGTCGCAGATACTCCAAGTCAGTACGTCGTACATCTGCCATTCTTTGTAGTTACGGAGCCCTCAGACAACACATCTGTGGCATCTGTATGTATCATCAATTTTATTATCCATTTCTAATCTCACATTCCGTGTAGCAAAGCGGCTTTCTGCAGTATGTCTTTCGCCCTAAGCTTTAAGCCCTAAGATTTTTATTGAAATTGCTAACCATTAGTATCTCACAAACAGCTGAGTGAAAACAAAGTTCATCCAGGTAGAGCCCCACATGCCAGGACCAGATTATGAGTACGCTGAGAGCCAAATCTCAGAGTAAAACTGCTAGCTTACCATGGTCGCGCATCCATCGGTATGGTTAGATTGGTGGAAAGAGGATAAAGAATAGCGAATGAAGGGAAAAGAGAGTATGATTGCAATAAGAATGGGGTTATGGTAGAATACTATTGTCACCCAAAGTGTGGGATGTGGCAACCGTAACTGTAGCTCAGAACGCCGAGATCGCTTACCCGTGTATTCACTTATCATCCCAAGTAAGAAGAAAAACCCAAGTAATTGTTGGTTACTCCCTGACGATTTTGTATATCAATAATAGGTGGAGGCCTACTATGATTTCTTATTATTTGAAACCCGTAAAAAAGAGTAGGTAATTCTAATTAAGCCCGTAAGCTCAGTTGCCAGTCAAATTCGTAGTAAAAACTCACAAAACCAAAGTAGTTATTTGCAGTTCTTGGCTTTCTTGGCTTTCGCGGTTTCTCAAAGTAAAATCGTATAATGATGTGTTATTTGATGTGAAACCACAGAGTAGAAACCGCTGTGGCAGTGCCCCTCAGATCTTTGCGATTTAAAGCTCTGAGTGGCACTGCAACTGTTATGGTCAGGCGTGTAGCTTACCATCAGGTACACAACTTGTTCGTCCCGTTACTTAATATTATAAAAAAAAATTATACAGCGCCCCTAGGGGTTAAAAGAAGAAACAATATTTTGTATCCAAACATTTTATGCGATCGTTAGCGGTAGGTAACTGTCACTGTAATCTCATGGTACACGCACTGGGGGCCTACTATGAGCTTATAAGCCAGCCAGCCAAGTTCCTTGCAATTCACTTGACGTGGTAAAACTAAATCGATTAAATTCGTATCATGACCTACACAAACGGGAATGGCATGACAGGACGACGAGTTTTACTTTTTAAACGTTAATTATTGGCTCTGACTGGCTAGAAGACATCTAACAAGATCGAGATGGAAGTACATACTAAATCATATAAAGAAATAGACAGATGTACTTCCACGTGAGCGTTCAAGCACTATTAACCGATTGTGTTGAAAATGAGAATAATTATTTTTTTGTATAAATTTTATTATTGATTATACTTACTACGTTGTTTTGTAATATCGGCAACTTTTCAAGCATACTTTACAATTTGTCGTACGACAAAATTACATGTCATGCTTAGTCATTATCATTGAAATTAATAAGTTGAGTTTGTAATTTGATAACATAATTGGAACGCATCGTATTCGTACATTTTCATTGATTGCAATAAAGTAAAATTTTCACAATTTAAAAGTTATTTTACGATTTTCGCTAAGTCAATAAAATTATTATTTATTTAAAAATTGCAATTACATTCATGCCAATAATTTGTCAACAATACTTTAAAGATTGGCAACTCGAACTAAAATTTTCAAAAAACGCTCAATAGTTAATAGTATTTATTTATACTGTAGGTAAAGATAACAAATAATTATGAAACTGAAAACAAAATCTAAAAAAAGTTAGTCACGGAGTAACTTTTTTTGAATTGCTTATTTTTACAGATGAGGCCGCCACTTGCATGGCAAATAGCACGTCATGATACGATTTTGCTATGAAAGAAAAGGTGAACTGATTTCGAATGGGGAACGTAAACTGCATGGAGAGTGAATTGTTTTTGTGAGGTCATAGTACGAATTTGACAGGCAATCCAACTTGCAGGCTTAAATAGGATTGCTCTAAGAGCTCATAGTAGGCCCCTGAATGTGAAACTGACCATCTCAGCTGTCAAAATGAGAATTCAATGAAGAAAATGGCACGTTTTATCTCAGTTTTTACAAGATTTCGTTTTTAGTTAAATTTAAATTTTTATTTAACACCAAATTTGGCACAATATTGAATAACAACAATCTTAGAATAATATAAGATGCGTTTCAATTTTGTTATAAAATAGCAAATTCACTACAATCATTTCAATGCAACTGCCTCCGTGGCCGAACGGTTACCATGCCGGACTGCCACGCAGAGGTCCCAGGTTCGATTCCCGGGCCGGGAGAAATATTTGTATGGCCTACATTTATTTCTCTCGTGAGTTTGGGTGTAATTTGTGGTTGTCTATGTGTGTGTCCATGGCACCCGCGACACAGGGTTTCCCTAGTGCGGGGCTATGTTGAGTGTGAGCGTTATTATTATTATTATTATTACAATGATAATGACAAGGCAAGATGTAATTTTTTCTTTTTTTCAAAGCAATGTATGATTGAAAAGTTGTCTCTATTATGAAACAAGTTATTTTGTAAATAGAAAATGAAACTATTTTTTCGGACCCAAATCGTATATATGTGTTTTTTAAACAAACCAACGTTTCGGGTTCTTTACAGTGACGGCTGACAGGTTAATTTGAAAAAGAAAAAACAAACGATCGAGTTCTAGGTTTTCGCGATTGTTACGTGAAGGAAATGAAACTATTTTTCCGGATTTAAATCGCGTATATTTGTTTTTTCAAACAAACCAACGTTTCGGTCATGGTCAACCGTGCATAGCTATCTTTATTTTAGTATGATTTATTGTATAGCTCTATCTCGCTCTTCAAATGATGGGCATCGTAGCAAGCCGGAGACAATAATTAATGTTTAAAAAGCAAAACTCAACTTCTCACCGTGCAATAATCATTCAAATTTTTGGAGATCATGATATGAATTTAAGCAATTCTGTTTTACCAAGTAAATTGAACTGAAACTGCGTGGAACATAGCGGCTGTCTTATAGCCTTTTTTTATTATTATGATATCAAGTGATCGGATGAACAAGTCGTGCGCCTGGTGGTAAATAATACGCCAGTTGATAAAAGTAGCAGTGTCACTCAGAGCTTCAAATCGCAAAGATCTGAGGGGTACTGCCACTGCCTGTCACCCTGAGACATAAAGTTGACAAAGTTGATAAGTCCCATGTAGCAGTAGTTTCACCAGCACTCGTACCCTTGAAAACAGGACGCAGTAATGATCACATTATTGCTTGGCGGTAGAAATAGATAAGGTAGGTAGGCTCGTAGTAAGCTTCTTGTTATTAATAACACCCAATTTTTTTTAAAACTCTATTTCATACCGTAATTCTTCGACATCATCATCAACATCAACCCATTCATTATATTATTTGTAAGATCTATTTGTTACGTAGGCACCCAATAAGACAGACTTATTCGAAATTCGTTCCCAAAGGTTGAATTATATTGAATGAATTGAAAAGCTTTATTTTTTATCATAAACAAGATCTTAAATTATAACTAGAATAAATTCGCTGCGTTTGCCAGGCTATGTCGCCTTTACAAACATTTGACTTAATATATTTTATCATTTAACAAGAGATAAATTTGCTATTGTAAAACTATTTTGTGTAGCTTTGCAAGAGTTATACATTACAAGAAAGACGAATTTAAGAAATAAACAAAAACAAAACAAAAGTGTTTAGACAACAATATTTATAAAATAACATTATAAAAGGCGAGAATATGAATATGCATTCGCACAAAATTTGGTACGTCTAAGTATCTGTTGACCAACTCACAGTTTGATAGGCCAGCCGGTAAACAGGTTTGGTTAGCTGTTCAAGAAATAGTGATGGGGCAACCTATTATAAGTTTCAGAGTTCGAAAGCGTATTTAGTCTAGATTTGCCGATTGATGAAATTATAGATTTTTGCAAGGATAAAATTTTCGGGCTATTTTTAAAACCTTTAATTAATGGAAACTAAATTGTACGGTGGATAGTTTTTAGGTTGGTGGTTGGTTTCGTTGGTGGTACGCTATTTTTAAAGCTTTATTCTAAAGAACTTGAGGTTTATTATAGTTTGTGTCAGAAAAACTACTCCAAACAGGCGCGGCATACGTTAAACAGGGTCTAATAAGAGTTGAATAAATAAGTATTTTGTTTGAGCGCTTAACTTAGCCTTACGATTTAAAATTGGTTTTAATGCACAAGTAGCGTTCGTACCTTTGATTACTAGTTTAATTATAGTGACCAGTTTAATTTATTATACTAAGGTGATTCCTAGGTATCTGATACTTTTGCTCCATGGTATTGAAAAGTTGCCTATCCGGACCAATCTTTTTGGTAAATACCTTTTTCTAGAAAACATAATTGCTTCGGTTTTATTCGACTTTAATTTTAGTTATCTTTTAGTTCACCGTTCATTGTGCAACTTTCCGGTAAATAAAGTAGGTACTTTATTTGCCGGAAACGCTTCATATCAGTATTCGGAGGAAGTTGCACAATAAACCTATGTAATTGCGTCGTACAAGTTGCCAGATATCAGCCAAATAACATTTACGGTCAGTCCTATAGATGCCAGAGATTTGGGCACGCGTCGAAAAATTACAATCTACAGTCACGCAGCGTTAAATGTACAGAACACCATCTCACTTCCGACTGCCCCAAGAAGGATCGCATTGAACCAGCTCGCTGCTGTAACTGCAACGAAAATGACCCAGCAAGCTTCCGGCAGTGCAGAGAAAGGCAGAAATATCTAGGTCTCATGAGAGATAGTCAAGGCCAAGCTAACTACAAAAAAGATACAACTATTGCTAAGAAGATTGATGGCCGAAGAAAAATTTTTAGAATAATATTAGAACGTTTACACGCGATTTTTGACCGAAACAACCGAACGAACCAAACGAATAAAGTTAAATATATAAATTTCAATATACTACTTTGTAGTCGTCTGTCTGTCTGTCTTGTCTTTGATGTTGAAAAAACTTTGTTTTATTGTTAAAATATCTTTACACTAAAGATGGAATTGTCCAACAACTTCGGATACACTCAGAATTTTTCTTAAGATATTTTCGAAGACAACTTAACCATTTAATGTTGTGTTGCGATTTCTTTTTACTTTCCTGTTGACGTAAATATGTTTGACATAAGAATGAGCTTAATACTATTTTCAGTTCATTACATTAGTGTATCAGTGATGGTAGTGGTTATCTCTACTTCAGGTAACACTTATCTGCTATGGGGAGCGGGCGTTGACACTTTATTGGCCATTAAAGACCAATAACGACGGCACCCCGCGACCCCAGGAAACGCTCGCCCTCCAAATAAACATTTACGATGCCTCCGCTTAAATTGTTGGCAAAACGATTCGCGCCGAGAGCTGCGACATTCCCTCCCTCCTGTAAATGCGTTACGGTTCACCGAGCAGAAGTAAATAGAATTTATTTATATTTGGAAATTAATTTCCTCTGTCGTAATAGAGTCAGCGTGGTTCCTTGCTTTTAGAAATGACCGGCCCGTTGAGGAATTAAGCTGTTTTGTTGGGGCAATCGACCGCGAACAAAATGGAATAAGATCATTAGAATCAATTGATGGTTGAGTTGACGTGATGTTTTTTTGCAAACTCAAAAATTAATTCGTAAGCTGGCACTTGCTACGAAATCTTTTGTTGTTTACGCTGTTTTCATTTTTATACAAGGCGATAAAACAATCCTTGGTTTTTTGAATCGTGTTTGTTTGGTCGGCTACGACAATCATTCTAACGATAATGTTTTAATGTTAAATAAACAGGTTTTCTTTACTACAAAACAACGCATGAAATGGAAATGTTATTTGGTATGTAGGCTTGTATAGGCGATTAGACGAACATATGTGAACTGTTAAACCCAGTAGAATGCCTTGGAGAATGTGTTACGTTTGCCGCTGGGACGTACATATATTGGGATATTCTTGAACCATACAAGAATTTTGAAATTAATTAACACATTATTATTGAGGCAAATAAATAAATAAAAAAGGAAGTACAGTTAATATCGAGTGCTTAGGTTATCGCGACGTTACACATAAGAAATTATTGTATTTTTTTACATTTCACTTAGCTGTGATTGTGGAATCAGTAAAGGGCCATAAACGTTGATTCGTTTGAAAAAACAAATATACGCGATATAGATCCAAAAATATAGTTTAATTTCCTAAGTATAGTCCACTTTATTTAATAATAAAATAGAAAAGATTTTGGTATGTGTAATTTAAGCTTACTATACACTGATTGCTTTCTATAAACATGTTGAATTAACATAGGAAATTAGTGTCTCACACGAGTCGTATTCTATTTGTCTTTCTGATATAAATTAAGAATTACGGAATGCATTAATACTTACTGTTTTTTAGCTTGAAGTTTAGTTAAAATTAACAAAAAGCAACAAACGTGAAACAATTAATAGTTAGTAGATACTAACTGTATTGTGGAAGACAATAATGAAGAGAACAGGAATAAACCCGTCCGATGTGGCGGTTTCTCGACTGCGAATTAGTTTTTGGCCGGTCCTTAACGGATGTTAACAGTTGACGTTGTAGTCACAAACACTAACAAGGTTTTAATTACGTTTTACACAGTTTCTCGTGTGTAAGCTTTTAATATCGTGTTAGAGGACGACTCAGAGCTTTGACAATTTATGTTACAGAAACGAGAGTGTAGTTCGGAGACTGATTAAACAGATATACCCTGTTTATTAAGGTTATTTTATTACAGCTTTTTGCCCTGGGTTTCCCGAATTGTTTGTCTGTTCATTAGTTTGTTACTATTTCATTCATTCTTCGTTCGTTAGTGTGGATTACTTTAAAGTTATCATTGTTTAATTACGTCATAAATTTTATTTTATAATTTTTGTCGCTATAGATTAGACTTTCTCTCATAAATCAGTATCATAAATGTTACGCATACATGATTAACTAAGATCATAGCCTATCTCTAGTTTCACAAAGCTCTGTCATTCAAAATAAACCATTTATATCTAAACAGATCAGCACTATAACCGGAGTGTCTGTCAGTAAATGGACAGAATTAAGATGGACAAAGCCAAATTAATCCACCCGACACGGAGATGTCACGGGAGATCGCTGTAAGCTGCGGTTTGTACAAGCCGAACCACAACTGCCAAGATTGGTGTAGTTTACTTAGAGATGTTAGTCGCAACTTTGGAAATTGAGATGTACAAACGAATATTGTTATTTATTGTATATGTCACTGAAGTATAAATTCGTGTTCTATATATAACAGGAATGCTTGAATGATGTCGTCAGTTAATTATTACCAAACATACGTACGTACAGTACGACATAATTATGGAATAATATTATTTCTCCTCAAAGATATAATTGATCTATTGTAAATTTGCATTTTTAAACGATATTTTTTGTATAATAAGTTGTAATATATGTATATTAATTGTTCCCTCTATATTAAGTAGTTGATCTACGGATAAATTATAACTTAAAACATAACGTTTAAACATGCTACTATATTTAAACGTATTAAATTAATATTTGGTATTCAAAAATAATATTTGATCCTTTTTTTATTATTGGTGTTTTCTGTTAACAATTGATGACATTTATAACCAGTATATATTTTGATATTGATCTCCTAATAAATCCTGTGTGCTTGGCTGCGCCCTCCATTCAATAGGTAGTATACATATAAAAAAGCAGAAGCCAATTTGCTTGCGTTTCCGAACATGTTTTCTGGTCGAATTATATTATAATTAATATAATATTAGTATGCAAATATAATCAACATTTACTTAATTTTAAAAACTAGTACCTAAATTTTATTTTTAAGGTTCATTTTTCTTAGTTTTGTGGCCCAACATGAAACTATCAAAGTTAATTTATAGAAATCAAATATTTTTTCCGTAGCTCAGAACAGTCTCATTTTATGTCTCAGAAAAAAAGAATCAATCATTAAAAAAGATAATCGTTCAGATTTTTTGCCTGCTGCTTTTGCAAATATAAAAAGATCATTTAAATACATGCCCATAATTATTACACGTTAGGTATAGCTAATTGAATTATATATTGAAAAGAATTTTGATGGAACCATGAGGATGGGTTGTCGCCGTTGTGCAGCCATCGTCTCGGATCGAGGGTTATTAAAAATATGACTGTCGTAGTCGTTTGGCTGTTGATACAGGCATTTGAACTTTGACGTTGCCGTTTGGGCGTGGACGTGGCCATTTATTGCCTATCTGCGTACACAGCCGCGTGGTACGAGCAGTCGCTTATTATAATAATTATGAACGTAATAACCTTTTCCTTATAGGCTTATTTCGATTCTGGGTCGATAAGTGTGGTGACTTGCTTATGGTGAGCTCGAATTGAGCGTTAAAAAATTTTTTTTATGATAGGGTAAAAGGGCATTGCCATTGCGCCCTTCCCCCGGAGACATAAGTTGAAGGTCTTGTGCGCCTGTAATTTCACCAGCAACCTTACCCTTCAAATCCGGAACGCAGTAAAGCTCGCAATACTGCTTAGGGTATAATAATAGATAAGGTGGCAGTAGTACTCTGAACTCTTTCACGAGCTTTAAACAAAATGCACTCTGTTAGGAATGTACAAAGCGATTATTAAAGTAAAAGAATGTCATCATTGTTTCGCAATTTATCACTTTTAAAGACATTATAATAATTAGCATATTTTTAATAGTAACTTTAGGTAAAAAAGGAATCCCTGGTGACTAATGAGTTTCATTTGTTTTAAATGAAGCATTGAAAGTACGAACGTGAATGTACGAATTACACCATGTAACACGGCTTTTGTTTCTGAGTTATCAATGTCATTTTCTAATTGGTTTCAACATAAAAACATGACCATCATTGTACTACAATGATACTATTAAGAAAACGTACAAATGTACGGTTTCTCTTTGAAGACAAAACGAAAACATTATGTCTGAAATCAATAGTTGAATATATTTTAAACAAACTTCTACAAATTTATAACAAGGAACATAGATGTGTGATGTACAAATTTATGACAAGGAACATAGCTGAACTTAGAGATTTGCGCGATTACGTAAATACCACTATGTAGCTACAGTGAATAGGCAAGTTATGTAAATGCAACTGAGGCAGCCGCGAAAGCAAACTTGCAGCGGCATAGCTACTCTTTTTTACAAATAAGCAGCAATCAAGTAAATTGAAATCAATATATAACTGTAAAATCAAAAACAGAACCTGTTTGAAAATTTGTTACATAGTGCAAGACAGTATTGTTGTAACTTGGTCGGAATTCGACACGATACATATATCAATTACGTAATTGAGATGTTGGTAACGATGTTTCTGAGATAATCGTTCAATTTCACCGTTTCGAATTCACCGACTTTCTGGCAGATACCTTGTTTTCGACTGGTTGTATGAGGTCAACCGCACACTAAATTAGACAGAATTAGTTCTCAACAAGTTGGTTGCGCCAGATAAATTGTCGCGAAAAGTTATCTGGCAACACATCACGCCACCAAGTAACTTGTTTGAGGTCGTCACGCGGACTCGTGTTAAAACTCGATTGAGTTTTATCTGATTTTGACAGTGTGTTTACAATACTTGAATGTAATATTATACGTTATATAATATGAGGAAAAAATATATAGGGATAGAAGGGATCTTACTTATAAAATACTTTTGATTTCACACTTTTCGAATAAATTACATTGATTTTTGGTATCTATTTATCCCAATTACGCACGATATTTGTAGACACGTAGACATCATTATTGCAGCACAATATATAGGAAATACGGACTAAAATCCAAAAAAAAAAAATGTGAAGTAAATTGGAAATATTTGTGTTTATTTATGCATATATGAACGCGGCTGTTGCAACGCATTTCAAATAGGCAACAAAATGTAGGTACAGCAACTCTGTTAATGCTGCTTTAATTAAACATACAGGGTGTTTGCTTTTATTGTTTAACGCTATTGCCATTTAGAGGAGGCTGTTATTACAAAGCGAGCGAGCCGGGAAGTCAGCAGTGCAGTTGAAAATTCTAAACGTTTTTGGCAAAGTCAGATTTTGCATTGCTATACATTTTATTATGTTTGCAGACACACTGTCACGGAGAATTGGACTTTTAGAACGTACGCTTTTTATAATCTTGTGGTAGTGTTGGTTTTATAGCTGTAGTTCACAAAAACGTTATTGATAGTGAAGGGAAATATAAAGTTGGAAACACATTTCTCCAATGTCCAATAAATTTGTTAAATATCAAAATGTTCTGGATTTTCCTTGAGACGCCGTGAGTGCGAATCCTAGTTAGCACCTCGAGTTACTCGGAATTTATGTGCGAAATCTAATTTGAAATTTACCATGAGCTTTTCCGTGCAGGAAAATCATCCTGATGGAATCTGTACCTCCAAGAAGGTTCACAACCCTCGGAAAACGAGTGAAGTCCCCAACCCGGATGATGCCGGATGAGATGCCGGAGTTCCTCAGGGTTCTGTACTGTCCGCAACCCTCTTTCTGCTGCATATAAATGATATCTTGAGTCCAGGTACCTTTGGGTATGCTGATGACAGCACAGCTGTGGACAGGTACTTGACCAATGCAAGGGTCAGTGGAGAAAAAATCCAGTCTTGTCGAGAGTCCATGGTTAGTCGTTTGAATTTGACACTTAAGGCAGTCTCCGATTGGGGCGATGCCAATATTGTCAAATTTAATGCTACCAAAAGGCAGGCAGGTGTCTTGTCTCCACTAAATGGAGTCCCTTTCACTTGACTCCGACTTTTCGTGATATATCCATACCGATAGCTAACCATCTTCACCTATTTCGAATGCAACAGTCGTACAATCTGAACTTCGGCAGATACGTTGAATCCATGGCCAAAAATGCAGCCAAGAAGCTTGACATCCTTTCCAAGGTGAGGCGTTACTTCACACCGGGACAAGCTCCATATCTTTCTACGTTAGTTTTGATTATAGTGACCCTCCCTACCTACCCTCAGGGCGACGATACGAGAAGGGCACTATAACCTGTGCGCGCACAGGAACTTTATAAGTTCGGGTTCGGATCCCAGATCAGTCAGTGTACAGGGGAGTCACAGACCTCTGTCACTTGACTTCGTCCGGTTCTTCGACAGGCTAGTGCCTCGGGTAAGCCGCTCCGGGTGCACGTACAGTACTCTCCCTATTTTCCAGATAGGTACCAGAGCTGTAGGCACGCTCACTTCCCGTTGCGCATTGCACAACTAGTGGTTGCCACCGCTAAGTTCTGTCGACTCTGAGTCCACTACCAAAATATCCTCATTGGTGGCGGAGCTGTAAGACACGTTCACTTCCCGACGCCGAAAAATGACGTCTCTCCAGTTTCCAATAACCTAAGCGGCTGGAGGTACCGGAGGATATCCAGTTTATCCTCTACTAGCTCTCCGGGCTAGTGCCGGAGATGCCAGTCGCAGTGTCCTGCGACAATGTCCGGACATAGCTTCCAATTTAAAGGGCAACTCACGTGTCTCGCGCGTCTCCTCGTTACAGGCTCTCAACTAGACCGCTACTAAGATGCGCTAGCTGCTCACGAGACAGATACCCCGGAAACATGCAAAACTAGGGCAGACAAACATGTCCGTCTCTGCAGCTAACCACAGACCCCAGCGAGTCCACACCCAAGTCCGGGTCCGCCAGAGAGCCGCCGCCTTAGCGGGCGCAAAGGCGTATCACTGGCGGAGGGCTTGGCATGGACGCCCAGTGTACCCTGGTCTTGCCGTCGAGCCCGTAGTCTCTCCGGAAAAACCCTATCTCTCGGGTCAGTAGATAGGGACACACCGGGACAGTTGCTTCAGCTGTACCAAGCACAAGTCCGGTCGTGTATGGAGTACTGCTGCCACTTATGGGATAGGTGTGCTAAATACCAACTGGCCACCTTGAATTCAATAGGAATTAGTAGAGGCGAAGCTGCGGAGCCTTGAACACTGTCGTAGAGTTGCCACCTTATTGGTATTCAACAGAATATATTACGGAGAGTGTGCGATGGAATTGCATAATTTGATTCCGCTTTCCCCTTTCCATCATCGGGGGACGTGTGCTGGGGTTCCACCCCTATGTTGTGGATATTCCTCGGATTCACACGAAGCGTTTCGCTTCCATTTTTGTATGGCGAGAGGCTAGGGAGTGGAATTCCCTGCCTGCAGACTTGTTCCCCGAACGCTATAACTTGGACCTTTTCAAGGCGATAGTGAATAGGCATTATTTAGGTGTGCATGCATGCTACATCCTCAGTTTCATCGTCACTTTCCATTAAGTGAGATGGAGGTCAAATGCGCACTTATTTTCCGTAAAACAAAAACCAGCATTGGGTCAGCGTGGTGGACTACGACCTAAACCCGTGAGATCCGCGCTCAGCAGTGGCACGTATAAATATGTTGATGGATAATTAAAACTTTCTAAAAAGCCCTCGCAGATGCTCTCGTGACGAGTTGCTCATTAAATTACGACGAAGCTATTTCTATTCATTAATTTTTTTATTACCTTTTCCTCTCATTTCGAGCAATTCGAGTAATTACCTAAAGCTTGTACCAAGTGGGTATTGTGTTTTGAAGGGCCTCGTGTACGGAGCTCTCGTCAGATTGTATAACCCACTTAACCGTCCTGGCAGTGTGTCGTGTAGGGCGATGTGCTCAACTTAAGTAGCTACGATAATTAAGCTTAACGATGTTGGAGATGTGCAAACTGGTTAAGCCAGAGCTCCTTTATTGCTTATTTTGTAGCAATACTCGTTTAGGGGATGAGTCTTTGCGAATTAAGAAGTAACACTAATTGTGTCATCTTACACGCGCAACTGAAATACGGTTTGTTTCGTTTGTGTCACAGTCGCAATCGGCAGAATGCTAAGTTTAAAGTGAGATGGAAAATTTAAATTCAAATAAATGCCAAAAAATTTGCGAAGCACATCAAACTGAATAATACACTAGTTTGGCCTATATCAAATAACTCAATATGTTCACTATAAATCCTACGTTTTCAATAGTTGTTTCATTGAAATTTTATTTCAGATACGAAATAAAATATTGAACATATGGGTCCACTGGGGTTTAAAAATGTTTTTATTTTTGCCAATCACCTGTCACGTCAGCTATTACTACTAGATTGTGTTCAAACCAGTTTTGTTTTAGTTCAATATCCACCAAAAACACAGGGTTGTAAGAAAGTAATACGAGTGGGATTTCTAAATAATTGGGGTACAGTTTTCAGAAGTTTACGAAAGTCAATTACGAATCGAATTTCAATTACGGAGAATTATGGATGTCTTATTGAGCTGACGTTTTAAATCTTACAGTGAATGTGTAGTACCTTGTACTGCTGTGGCATATTAAGGGCAATACGGAAATAACACAGAAACGTCCCGGTCTCCGTTCACCACAACACGTGTGAAACGAATATCAAAAATCTAAGGCATGGTATATAAGACTATCCCAAAATAGTAGCTGTAACACTACTTTGCGGTAACAGTGCAGTGAATTGTGTTGATGGGCAAGAAAAGTACCGGTGAGTACCGGTAGCTGTGAGTACAGTTTACACAATACTTCCTAAGCAAATGTCTATAAGCGGATAGACTTTTCATTATGTAAACTCTTGAGTGTTTCCAGGTTTGAATATCAATTGGAAAACTTACAGACAACATCAAGTTTGAAGAAGTCTTCAATGCTCTGTCCAGGCAATGCGTTGTTGTCCGCCTGGCATTTCAGCTGCACGCCGTCATCTTCAGGCTGTGGCGTGAACTGTACTGTGCTGCTCACCCACGTTTCGTTCTGTGCTTCTACTATCTGTTAAAATAATTTAAGTTTTGAAAAAAAAAAAACTCTTCTGAATGTAAGTACCCGCTGTGAAGTAGCGGACTATTTAGAATAGAATAGAATAGAATAGAATAGACATTTATTGCGACGCCACAACACATGATACAAAAAAAAAAATGAATTATAACACAGTACGATGAACATTAAAATTAAAAATAATAACAGTAATAATAATTAATAAACAAAATAGACATACGTAAAACAAACAAATGAAAAAAGAAAACATTAAAATTATCAAAACAAACAAAAAAGGAAAAAAAAAAAAAGCAAAATAACAACAAATTGTTCAGTCATTTGTGCAGTCGTGGCGTACGCAAAAGGACTACATTCAGCTTTTACCACAGCCAGAATTGACTGTGGCGCTGGTTTTCAATGAGCCCTGATCCGAGATGAGTGACGGACGTGTGTGTCGCAAAAAAAAATAAACTACCTACTTAAATATTTGTCTATGTAAGTGTATTTTGTGCATTGTGTTACTGCTGTGTGTGTTATATTATATTAAATCTACATAAATATAACAAAAATATATATATAAAATATGAATATACCCTCTGTGTGTGTTTATAGTGTGGTAACGTAATTATCTAACAAATAAAATTATTCTCGATCCTCGTCCGAGTCGGATTGTGACGAAAGGTGCGCGGGGAGAAGTAAGGGGGAGGGGACGCTATTCGACAGCCAGCACAACGCAGTTCGCTCCGTTGTTTTGTTTACAGAATGAAACACGCAGTGTCCTACACCATAACGGTACGTATTATTACGATTAGAGCTATTACTAGTGTATTTCTAAAGTATTGTATATTTCTAAAGTATTTTGTAAGTATTGTATAATATCGAGCTCTTATAAATTTATATTATAAATACAAACATAAATGATGGAACATGATCATTAAATTAACAAATAATCAAAATATCAGATTAATTAGATTGGATTATATATAAAAAATATTAAAAAATAAAAATAAAATAATTAATAATCATTGAATAAATTTCAAGGAGCATGCCTCAACTGCCCTATCACGAAAACCGCAGCGATAACAATGAAGATATCGGCCGCCGTACACCAATGCTATGAGTCGAAACCAGCGCGGTAAGTGCACAAGTGAAATCACACTGTTCTTTTTTGGTTATCCAAGAGATATTTTCTATAATTGATTTTAAAAGTGTGCACTGATTTCAGACTACGAAGTGGCGGAGGCAACAGGACGTTCCATATCTTCGCTGCGGTGAACTTGAAACTGCCACGGAATGCAGCGGTATGGTGGCGTGGTACAACCATCGTCCAGTTCAACGTTCTGGTGAAGGAGGTTTTTACGTCGCGTGACCATACCAACTTTTTAGCCAGATAAGGCGGAACCTCGTATTTGATAACGCCAAACAACAAAGTTGCCAAATGTAAATCTCTCCGCGCTCTCATCTTTAAAATATTTGCTTCGTTAATATAAGGAGTTACGTGCATGCGTGGTGGTACATTAAAGCAGAACCTTGCACATGCATTCTGCACTCGTTGAATTTGCTTCTGCGTATGCGCTAGTAGACGCGGCCCGTAAACAACGTCCATATAGTTAAACTTAGATAAAACCAACGAGTCACATAATTTAACACGCGTTTGTACTGTTAGATAATTCCTAATGTTATACAATATCTTTAATCTATAAAAACAATTTCGAACCGTTCCCAGTACATGATTTTCGAAGCGAAGATGTTCGTCCATAACGAGACCAAGGTTACGAGCCTCACTTACTCGTGCAATGACCTCACCCCTAATGGCCAGAGTAACTCCGTGATCTACGATTTTTGCTATTTGGTTTCTTGTACCGAAAACCATGTATTTGGATTTATTGCCATTTAGTACTAACGCATTTGATTCAGCCCAAAGGGCTACACGTTCTAAGTCTTCGTTTAACTTATCCGCAGCTGTACGAACATCACATGGTTTACATGAAATGTAAACCTGTATATCGTCAGCATAAATATGATATCTACAGTGTTTAATATGTTGCACTACATCGGCACTGTAGATAATAAAAAGGATCGGACCCAAAATTGAGCCTTGAGGCACTCCTCGTGTGACGTCACGTGACTCCGATAGTAATTTTGATCCGCTCTGGTTTGACAGTTCTACGCACTGAAATCGACTCTTTAGATAGCTGTCAAACCATTTAACGGTAGACTCACTAAACCCGTAATAATGAAGCTTTGATAACAGTAAGTTGACATTTATGCAGTCAAAGGCTCTGGAAAAATCTAACAGTGTCAACAAGGTCCCCTGTCCACTGTCTTGAGCAGTTAAGATATCATCAACAACGTGGACCATGGCAGTTGCTGTGCTATGCTTTTTCCTAAAACCAGATTGTGTAGTAGGAAGAATTTTATTCTTTTCTAAAAAGTTTGTCAATTGTTTCACCACGATCTTTTCCAAAACCTTTGACATGCATGGCAGTATGTTTATTGGTCAAATATCTTGTAAGGTGGTTGGATTATTAATTTTCGGGATAGGCCGTATTACTGCATTCCGCCAGTCCGCTGGAAACGTACTCGTTTCAATGGATCTGTTTACCATAGCTGTTACAACAGATAATGTGGTGGGCAATGACAACAGCAACATGTCTGACGAAATACCATCAAGACCAACCGCCTTTGATTTCAACGAACGCATAGTTTGGAGAACCTCAATTTCTTCTACTCTCTCCAGTACGAATTTTTCAGAAACGTTACAGTTTTGTTCAAAAAATGTCATGTCTGTTAAAGCGGCTTGTGCATTACCGGGTAGATTCAAAAAATGATCATTTATTAAATTGGGTTCATTATAAATATTTAAAGGAAGCTCTTGTTTACAATTTATCCTAATATTTCTTTTAATATGTTTCCATAAGACCCGGGAATCTCTCTGATTATTAATGTAATGATCGTAATAAGCTTTTTTTTCACTTTGCAACACATCATTTACAGCTTTTTTGAGTTCCTTATAGTAAGTATTTTGCGAATCTTTACCGTTTTTGCGTGCTACAACATGGGCTTCATCTCTACGCTTCATCAGCTGCTTTACATTATATGTAATCCACGGATACTGGTGATGCTTAGTATGCCACACTCGGAGTGGTGCATGTATATCAAACAACGCCACTAATCGTTCATTGAATTGCCCCACCATATGATCAACATCACCTAAATTGCTTATACTCATCCAGTCTATTGCATTAAGATCTAGTTCAAATTGTTTACTGTTAATACCTTGCAAGTTTCTGCGAATTATCTTTGTTGATGCTGGCTTCGACTTCACAACATTTAAGAGGCATGTAATAAAAGCATGGTGACTCAGCGCTTGTATGTATTCGACTCGTACCACAGTATTATCCACGTCGGTACTAATGGTATCAATAAGAGTTTCACTATACTCTGTGAAATGAGTGGGTTCGGACACACATTGTTTCAATGTATGACACGTTAGAAAATATGTAATCTTTTTGGTATCGATATGTGATTGGTGCAATAAATCAACATTAAAATCTCCTAACAGAACTACTTTGTTGCACCATGAGAAACAGCCCAGACTCTCAGCCAATGCGTCTATAAAAGTGTCTACATTTAGCCACGGGGGTCTGTACGCTGTCCCTATCAGTAGCTTCATGCCAGCAATATTCAAACACAACCACATTTGTTCTACGAGCGGAGCCGGCGGATGAGGCAATATACGGACCGCGATGCCCTGTCGTATGTAGAAGCCGACCCCACCACCGCGCGAACGCACGGCGGCAGGGCGAGGAATATGACGTAGCCGGTAACCAGGCACCGAGGGTGCTCGACCGTCTTCGCCTTCTCTCAACCAAGTCTCGTTAATGGCCATAATATCAACATCGTGTCGTTCCATTGCAACCAGAAATTCATCATGACGTGTGCCTAATGAACCCACATTTAGTAATCCTAACTTAAGTTTACTTTTTAAATTAAATTTGAATACGAATATACACTAAAATTACAATTAAACAAATTATTTATGATTAGCACTTTGTGGACAATATCAAAGTAACAATAATATAGCGCCATGATATATGGATGATAACATGTATATAAAGTTATAAATACAAGTTGGTAGCTTATCTTTAAGAATCGTACTAATCCATTTTGATATTTATTTTTGTGAAATGCCTGTTGAGTGTTGTGTTCGTTTAAATCCTGTATATAGTAAGTGTGTGTAACAATGTGTTTTGTTTGTATATGTATCGATTTATAACCAATAATATAAATAATTGTGGTCGAGTGTAAAAATATGAGAATAATGGTATAAATGTTGAGAACCTTGTAATGCCTTGCAAATAAACCACTGCCACACATATGCCAGTACATTGAAATTTTTACTAAATTTAGTGTTATTAATTTAATTAAAAGTAACAAATAAGTCCCTAATTCTTTTAGGATTCTGCTGTCTGGGAACGAACGCCGTCGGCCCCAAAAGTTTTCAGCAGATCCGCTTCACTGCGAATTCGATGAGCCGGGGCTCCGGTATCCCTCCTCGCATAAATTCTGCCATCTTTGGTCCAAATGTACCTCCATTGTAGACGACTACCTATTTGCCTCGACCTATAGAAGAGGTGCCGGTTCAACTTTGTTAACCGCTCGTTAACATAGAAAGGCCGCGGTTCGCTCTTCTGGCCCAGACCCTCTGTAGTAACGTGACGACGCACGCGCGCAGCGCGCAGCAAGGCCTCACGTGTGTCGCGACGCGCTAGCCGTAGTGCCAGCGGCCGGGGACGCGCGCCCACCTCGCGCCTCAGAGCACCAGCGCGCGCGCAGCTTACTACATCGCGCTCCTCCAGCGGTACGCCGAGCTTGGCAGCACATGCCAACGCGAGATGCATTGGATTTTCTGCAATCTCTTCAGGCAGGCCGCTAAATTCTAGTTCGTTGGCCAGTAACTCCTGATCGCGGTCGTTTAGGTCATTCTGTAGCCTAGCTACATTCGCTTCCAGCGCCTCAACTACCTTAATTATACCATGCTTAATTATTTCAACTGGCGATTGCAGTTTGGATTTTGAATCGTCATTAATAAGCGGTACCTATATTTGAATGTAAATGTGAATCAATGTAGACAATCAAATAGAATGCTCCGTAAACGGGGCCAACGCGCATTGACGTCGGGGCGCCTAACCTTTAATGTGTAATATATGTATATGTGCGTGTTTTAAAAAAATACATATCTCCTGTTGTCCGTGATATATGCCACAGAAATGTTATATTACCTATATATTTCACATGCATTCTAATTTTTATGTCGTATGACGACCATAGATATAGGAAAGACGACTGCACAATGTACGTTTTTTTAATTGTAAATTGTTAATTGTAAATTGTAAATGCAGTTTTGTTAATTGTAAATTTTAATACACAAATGTATACAAACTTATTTGTGTTGCAAAAACGAGCGATTTGTTCTGTGTACCGTTAAGGTTCTCGGATATCTCTCACAGAAAAGTTTAAGGAGACTGGTATCATGACTGTGGCATCACAGTACATTTACTCAAATATTTTGTATGCCAATAAAAATATACATAATTTCGTTACGAAAGAAAATATCCATAATATTAACCTTAGAACTAAGTCCAAACTCGTGGTACCACGATTTCGTTTAACTAAGGTAAACGAATCTTTTATGGGTAACTGTATACGTTTTAACAATAAGATTCCGGAGCATATATTAAGATTACCATTTCCTAAGTTTAAAACTTACATTAAAAGTATTTTAATTGAAAAGTCATATTGCAAAATTGTAGACTACGTGTCAGATAAAGATGTATGGAAAGACAACGTGAGTCTAGATTCCACACAAATATGAGTTGAAAGTGTATTCTTTAACATTTAAGTCTAAGAACGAGCACGAAACTCTAGAGTTTCCTGCTCGTTCTTCTCCAAGAAGATCAGCGTAGTGAACGAGCAGAAACTTAAAAAATGACGTTTTCAAGTGTAAAAATGTTACATATGGAATAAATGATTATTTGACTTTGACCTAAAGAGAAATAAATATCTTAATATTATTATATCTTAATATAATAATAGTATTTCGTTGACTGTATGTCTTCAAAGGCATTTATAAACGTTCTCTTTATTTCTCTACGCACGTTAAACATCACATGGAATGTGTGTTATGGGAGCTGTACAGGTGTTCAGAACGATTCAGAAAAGTTTCTAAGATAATGTTAATCGAGATTTACCTTAGCTTTCTTAAATTTCCTATTATCCTTGAACCAAGTTAACTGCGCCGGAGGTCGACTGCCTTCTGACACGCATGTTAGGCTGACGTGTGTCTCTGACGACAGCGTTGTTGGCTTGTTCAGGATCTGCACCAGCGTTGGCTTTACTGCAGGGATAATACAAGTGTTATGAAAGCCGATATTGTAACCCGTTAATGGAGAGTAACAGCGTTTACCGTAAAATTAAATATTAGAATATGATAGTACGGGGTTATTCCTGTCTGATCCCCATAACTGGTTCACCGCCAATTTTAAATTGCAACTGATATTTATTCTTGATCCCCTTGTATTGGGGACCCCATGGGAATAGAAAATAATTTAAAATGAAACGGATCCCCAAGGGTTCGCTTTTAGGGGATCAGCTGGGAATAAGCCATAGTACGGGTTACGCCGTTTCGCTATATGGACCTCAAAAACCAACTACATAAACCAATTACAGTGTGAATTCCAAATGCTTTCTTTGTAGTTGTCACCTATTGCGATATTTCGATAGAGAACTGCCAACAACGTACTGACAAAGTTCAATGATTTACATACATGGAACACTTTATATTGAATTACAATAAGCATTACGGCAAGAAAAGGACTGACATTTTTGTATGCGGCACGTCCACGAAAATGTTAAGGAGATGTCCATGAAATATGTGTGAAATTCCATACTCGTATTGGACAAACTATATCACATTAATGTAATTAATAATATCTTGTGGTAAATGTTAACGGCTTACAAAAACAACCATACGTTAGTTTGACGACGAATGACCTACGATTTGCACTGTGGGCGGTTAATGACGAAGTCTCAGGTTCTATTCGTAACTGGAGTAATTTGGGAAATGAACTTTTCTAAATTAGTTCTGGTTTGGGTAATCTGGAAAGTACACCTGTGTGAATTCCAATAGGTACGTTTGATTATTATTATTAATTTTCTACACAGGAAGACTATAGTCTGTTTTTTATAAGACGGTGTAAAATGACAGTTTATAGCGCAAACGTACCGGGCTCTCGAAAGCAGCTAGTGATTGCAGTCGATAAAATATTCTATCGAGTGAATGTTGGTTACGCTGCAGTAAATAATCAAACTTGTTTCATTTGAATCATTATTGGTCCATTATTCGTCCAACTATTTGGCACAGCGTCATTTGAATTGTCAATTTTTGTAAGTTCCTACTTACATACATACACCGCATTTAGAAAAGCGGAGACAAATGTATTTTAAAGTTTTGCACTTTAATTCAATAGAGATAATCAAATCTATATATATAATATGTATACGAATAAAAATTTAATTCGATACTGATTTCGAAACCTACTGGTAGGCCAACTGTCAAAATAAGAATAAAGAGAAAGCAAAATCATTAGAACGCCTTTCATAATTCGGAAATTTTTGGCAAAATTTTAGCTTCTTTCACAATCTATAGATGAAACTGTCGATAACAACTACATGACTATTTAAAATTTTATGACAACTGGCAACCCTGCAAATATTATTTTACTCCATCCGAGAAAGAGACTATAGTAATAATGAAGGTAAATACTTACAATTCATTTCAAGTCTAACAGTCTTTTCTTGTGGGCTGACGAGGTTGGTGTTCGAGGCTCGGCATTTGAAGGTGGTGTTTAGATGGTTCCTTCTTATGTGTGATAATTCTAACCGGTTGACCACGACATGGGTATCAGTCTTTTCTCCAATATATTGTGGTGCCGGTGAATTGTCGATCAACCACATTACCGTTGGTGCTGGCCGACCTTATGACAAAAAATATTAAATTAATAAGAGCGGCAGCCATGTTGAGGTAACAGACGCTGGTTCGGATCAGATCGAAGGAATTTTTGTTTGTGTTTGAGTGGAGTATTTTTCTAAAAACATATGAATGAAAAATATGCTCAATAACATATGTATTGTGTGTATTAGATAGCAAAGGTGGCTGGAAGGTTATTAGGATGGAAGGTTATTTTTAAACTATGTATGGAGATTAAATATTCACGTTGTATATGTATAGCAATTAGGAATTCAAAGATGTCTCATAAAATCATGATTGCGTATAAGTAACTTTAGTGATGTCTTTGCAATAAAACAATAAATACCTAAGTAATAGGATATTAAATTAATATTTGTTTTACAGGCCCAACAGTCACATCTGTCAATGTCGCTAGGAACATGTAAAAGGCTCGAAACATTGATTAGTTTGAAAAAACAAATATATAAGCGTAATTAAATAGAAGAAGAAGAAATAGTTTCATTTCCTATATGTAGCAATCGTTACATAATACTTCTGTTTGTTATATAGAATGCCGCTCTAACGGGTCATGGTCCATACAATAAACACCTTTTCAATTTATGGATCGCGGACAGCCCTCTATGCAAAGCGTGCATGGAGAGGGAGGAAACGGCCGTGCACATCCTACTAGTGCTACGGCGTGGCCAACTACATGGCAAAGTATCTTGGAGGGCCGAGGTTGCTCCCCGAAGTCTTCAGCAAACCGAAGAGGCTGCTGTATTCCTGGAGGAGCTTGGGTGACACTAGTCCGTTACACCAAGTACTAAGTAGTTATATGGAATAACTTACTTATGGAATAACTTAGGCTTTAAAAAAAATATGTAGACTCCGTATATGTAATGTGATATTGAGTGAAAAGGTCACGAGAAATATGGCAATTATTTAATTAATAAATAATTTATCAAAGCTTGGCAGTAATGTTTTATGTCGTAAACCGAGAAACACCCTAACATAGCATAACTAACTAATTTGTACGCCTGGCGGGCCTATCAAATGGAAGTGCAATTTATAACTTCCTAACTTCGACTTACTTATCATTGCGTAAACTTCGTTGGAGTTTGGTATAAATTAATCGAATGGTTAGTTCATCGATCACTTTGTTGATCGTGATCGACTATGTTGAGCTGAGTTCGTAATGACACTAAGAACAGTTACACACAGTGACCTTTAGTAGCGGTACAAACGTGTGTTGGTGGATTGCATCGCGATACTAGCGATTTACCTATAGCGGTTGCATCGATGCAAACGCGCTATTGCATCGATGCCGTCACATATGTTGAATCATTAAAAACGCGCATTGCGTTTGCATCGGTATTGTTTCGTTGCTTAAGAGACGAGTCTGTGTAAAAGTAGACGATTAGCGACTGCATCGCGACTAAATCACTAAGCGGACGCGCCGCCAAAAGGCACCGTGTGTAATCGCTCTAATACTCATCGAGAGGTTTCAATAGTCCAATACCTCAGCCATGGTATGATACGTAAAGTTGATGATACACTATTTCCCGTAAAGTTTGATATAAAACACTGATTAAACTCCGGTATAACGGCTGATTGTCAAAAACCTTCCCATTTGTTTTTGTTTCATTTGTTATTGAGTTGAGCTCAAATTCCGAGCTCAGTTGCTAAGATTTGCATATCCTTGATGTGATCACATCTGCAAAACGACTACTTTTCTGGAGGTAGAGATTAGTCGATATTTTTTATGCTTAAAAAGGAGACTTACAAAATTTCACATGTACATAATTTCTTTCATGTAGATTGGTATTATTTTTGCGACTTTCGTGTGATAAAAGAGCTTTTGACGAATGTTCACATGTGCTTTTATTATACCAAGGATACGTTTTGTTGATGACACTTACAAATGTGTGAGTAGTATTGACGAAAAACATATACCCACAATGGTATTTGACATTTACCGAAAATGAAACGCCTGTCTAGTATCACTAGTAATACTATATATTATTTGAAATTTTTATTGAATTAATATTCAATTATTTTTTGTGAAATTACTCCACTCCGGTTGGATCCGTGCCAGACGCTATACCAACTAAGCTTAGTTGGTATAGCGTCTGGCACGGTATGCAAGAAGACGTCGGTTCGAATCCGACCGGATCGAAGGAACTTTTTCTGAGTGTTCGATCTTTGTATTAATGATTACTATATATTATTATTATTACAGTAAATAAAAATAAGTTACTTTACACAGAGTTTAGTAACTGACAATAGGTAATGGGAGACAAAAGTTCTGTAGCTCAGCACAATGGTGGAGTGTTTCTCAGCGTCACTGATATCCAGCTACAGCCTGCCATGTTCAAAAAAAAGAAAAACTAACACACATATAATTTCAGTTCTAAGATTTCCAATAGAACTTAAAAACAGAATCATTATCTAGATATTAGTATTACACAGAGCATTGTCCACACATAACTACACTACAACGCCTACCTCCCAGGTTTACCTAGACAATAACTAGTTAAAACATTTGTAACGGAGAGTACGCAATGAGAAAATTATGACAATGACTCTGTTTATTATATTTTTTTGTAATATTGAAATTCGACGAAAAAAAATAGTTACAGGTATTCAAAAATCCGGAATTGAAAAGAAATCACCAAACAGCCTATTATGATCGATATATTAATACGAGACTGAATATTTCCTCATCACTAACCATTAATGCCTTTGGCGTTAGTTGAAAGTTCATTTTTAGCATTTTTTAATGGTACCAAGACATGCGCCTGGTGGTAAGCGACACGCCTATCCATTGCAGTTGCAGTGCCGCTCAGAGCTTTCAGGTTTGCAGTGATTTCAGGGGCACTGCCACTACGCCCGTCTCCCTGAGATACAAGTTGAAAAGTCCCATGCGCCTATAATTTCACTAGCACCCTTACCCTTTAAAAACGAAACGCAGTAATGGTCACATTACGTCTTGGTGGCAGAAATAGGCCCGTGGCAGTACTTCCCTGGACGAACACAAGGAGCTTTGTACTACTACTATGTGAGTTGATTAAAACAATAACGAATTTAAATTATAAATAAAAAGTAATTATTAATGTAGTAACAAATAATTGTAACAAATAAGAAGAATTAGAAATTAATTATCACGAATTCGGCAGAATGGCTGGTGCTGAATAATTCAAAGGCGCATTTAGAAGCGAGTGTCATCACTCATAGTTGCCAGGAATGTCGCATTGTAACAAAGAGGAGCGGGTACGGTGTAGTCAGGGCCGGAAAGGTCGTAGGTATCGCTGACATACGAGATGACATCCTTATGGGAATAAATAGAATGAAATATATGTTACTCAGTTTCTGTAATGTAGTAGCAGATATGTTTTTTTGTTTAAAGGAAAATCATCTGTTTTCAACATACTAGGAGCAAATCTAGATTATATTCCCAGATGGGCAACTTTAGTCTTCTAAACACATTATGAACGGTATGATTTTTCTATACTCATGATAGTGTAAAAGCAATATTAGAGTATTGATCTGAATAGTTCCAAAATCGTACTTGCTACACGGTTGAATTTACATAAAATTTTCCTACGAATTTGCTCCACTTTTTCCACAAGTATTTTGTATACTGCAGATACGCCATCGATCAATTTAATGTCGGCAAGTTCAAAGAACTACCTTCTTGGTGTCACGATGACTCGCAAAACTGAACATGTGCAGTAACCAATACGCATTTGATTATACGGAATGTACGCAGGAATGGAAAAAGGGCGTTTTATTTCCTGACGTAACACGCATACGATGGATGGATGTCCCATATTTTATAAAAATTATAATTTAAACTTTCTTAACTCCTAATTGAAATTATGCTTATCGGACCGTTGATCATTGATTATGAGCAGAACACATTCAAGCTAATGGATCAGTGTGAAGGGGGCACCAAGTTTGGGTGGTCGAGACTGGGCGAGGCTTAGTCGTAATTACGTTACCGTGGCCGACTTTGGCCCGGTCATATTGATCATTCCACGTCACTTATTCCTAACAAACTTACTCGTTCTTCCCAACTCGTATAGGCATATTTGTTCAGCGTTACTCGCTGAAATGTTTTTACATCGTAGCTTTAAATGACTTTCCTCCTTGTTTGCTACATTCAAGTTGACTTTATACATTCTCTCATAATATGTTTGTTTAACTATGAAAGGGCGTTCTGCTGTTTCAAAGTTAAATGGTTTTGTTGTGTTTAATTTATTTTTATACATAGCCTACATAGTTAATCCTCGGCAACAAAACGGATGCTAAAGTAGAAAAGTGTATTTTAAACTTCAATATATACTTGTAAACATGATAAAGTTTAACTAATAATATTGAAAGCATCGTTCACGGGAATAATGTTCGATCAAATATTTGCACATTTCATTATATTAACGAGTTGTGAAAGCGATCTAACAAAGTCGAACCGCAGCGTCACGGATGACAACCCGCTAATCCCCGAGGCTATGCATAATGCCAACTCAAAACATTAAGCGCGCAAGGATTATCAACTGTTTATACAAGATTTTCAACTTGCTGCTACATTTGTAAGGCACCAGGAAGCATCGTTACGTGAAGTAACCGCGCAATCGGAAAATTATTACCTCCGCCATCATTTTCGGCAAGCGTGGGTATGACTTCGATTTTTAATGGCACGCACGAAGAAATATGTAAATCAAGAACAAGGATTTCGTCTCAGAGAACAAAAATATTGAAGGTTGAGAGAAAAATCAAAGAATTTCATTGGATTGACACATCCAATTTGCTGTGTCATCCGCCGTCATTTCATTTTTTTGGACAATGACTTAGTACACGACAAATAGTCTGAAGTTTGGAGGTAGCTGAATTGTGTTTGTACCAGTAGGTTCTAGCCTTTGTCTCAGTTTTGTGACGGTGCTTAGAAAGTTTTGAAGTGATTTATGATCCAGAAAGTCTTTTTAATATATTATATTTTTCCCCAAAACTGGACGAAGTTGGGCGATCTTTCAAAGCTCTTGTGTAATGTCGTTACGAAGCTACATTATCTACATAGCTGACCTCTCATTTTATTGTAAGTTCTCTTTATTGTTATAGTATTCCTTTGCACTTAGCGTTGCATACAATTTATATTAGCTTTAATTGTTTTGATAAAGTCATTTGTAACCACTGGGGTTTAGTAAGATAAATCTTAGTGGTTTGCTTTTCATAGGTAAACATTTGACCACAATCATACGTAATGGTTAGTTCATAAAAATAGAAGTAAATTATTTTGCTACTTCGCGAACCCAGTTAAAGCGAAATTGTGCGATTGTGTTGAATATTTTCATAAAATCTTGCTTTTGTTGCACTAGTAATATTATTTATGGTGGTCATATGGTGGTGTTCCGTATCATCATTAAGTCTTATTTTACTTAAGTTAATAAATTTTCAATGTTCGGTTTGTCGTAATCTTATTTTTGTCACAAGAAACGATAGCAAACCTTACGACACTGCAATATGGTTGCTTCTTTTTTTGAAGTTTAAGTAACATTCGAATTCGTCGTCGTTCAACTATAAAACGCTAGATGGCAGTACATTGATTGAAATTTCTATTTAAGTAAAATCAAAATGTCGTAACTAGCTAGAGATACGTGTTTTGCATAATTGTATAATTAGATTTTTTGAATTTTAGGCTGGGGTTCCACCCCTGTGTTGTAGATATTCCCCGGATTCACACGAAGCGTTTCGCTTCCACATTTGTATGGCGAGCGGCTAGGGAGTGGAATTCCCTGTCTGCGGACTTGTTCTCCAAACGCTATAACTTGGACCTTTTCTAGGCGAGAGTGAATAAGCTTTATTTAGGTGTGCATGCTACATCGTCGATCTCATGGTCACTTTCCATCAGGTGAGATAAAGGTCAAACGCGCACTTATATTTTATAAAAAAAAAAGACAAAAGGTATTGATGGTATTGAATTTTCAACGATATGCCAACAAAGTTAAGTTTAAATTACATTTTTTTTTATAAGTAACGGTACAGATTTTGATATTTCTTTTTAAATTTGAAACTACGACCAATCATTATCACGATTTCATAGTGTATCAAATTATAAATGTGTGAGTTTCAGTGACATTGGTTCTGATAGTAATCGAGGCACTTTCATTGTTTTTTTTCCGTCGTGGTAGCTACTTTGCATGATTTAACCTTCACTGGGTTCGCAGACTAGCAAATAATAATAATAATAACGCACACACTCAACATAGCCCCGCACTAGGGAAACCCTGTGTCGCGGGTACCTTGTACACACACATAGACAACAACAAATCACACCCAAATTTACGAGATAAACAAATGCAGGCCATACAAATGATTCTCCCGGTCCGGAAATCTTACCTGGGGCCTCTGCGTAGCAGTCCGGCATGGTAACCGTTCGGCCACCGAGATAGTTCACTAATTTACTTCCATTTTTATTAACATGGATTTCTGCAAAGTAACTTTTGAATTTATTATTATACAATATTGTGATGTGTAATGGTAGTGAAGATGCTTGCTTACTTAGTGCCTATTCGCTTTTTTTTCTATTATTGTTATGAAATATAGCATGTTGTTTGAAAGTGAACGGTTTCAGTCACCAAAGGAGAAGCGGGAAAAACTGTTTTGCTACATCAAAGGGATGAAGTATTTACTATTAAATAACGGTCTTACAAAAAATATACGAGACACCTAAAGATTGTCTAAAGAATTTGCTAATTTGTTACACGATAGGATGTACTTTATCGGATCATGTAACATCCTGAAAACAGGCTAAAATATCTAAAACAAATTAAATAAGAATAAAACATTTAAGTTTGTACACAATTTTTATACGAAGGTAGTTCTCTTTAAGTATTACAGAGAACCTACTAAATTTTGTTTTTCAACTGAAGCTCTATAGTAATTAAATTCACGTTTATCCAAATTTTTGAAAATTACCCAGCCGCTTAGCGACACACCGCGCCGGCTGCTGTTTCATCACTCGCTATCGGGCGCTTGTCGACGTCGTATCTGTGTCAAATTTTCTCTGCGTGTTCTTATTTTATTGATATTAATTTTGACCCCCCTCACCTCACCCCTAAAATCTAGGCTCTATTGAAATACCTCGCCTTAAAGAAAGGCTTTCCTTATAACAAAAAGGTATTAATATTTGAGAAAGATAGAATAGGATGTAAAGTTTGCAAAGCGTTCGGTACTGTTCTAAACGGAGCGTCTAATTTTGTCTTTGAAACCCCTACCCCCTCGTTCCTCGTATCTTGAGGCGATGGATAACTTTACACCGGGTGCCATTTGGAGCCGATCTCTCAGAGTGACTTATCGGTAAGTTTAAGAGCGATATATCAAAGTAATCGGTTTAATTTCTCATCTCCCACTTGGGGGAGAACTTATGCTTATTCTGACTGATACTGTCGTGATTTATGATGAGTCAGTTCATAGGATCGTTTAGTGTCAAGTTAACGAGCAATAATATTGGATAGACAATATAAACATACAACACCTTCAATACAAATGTCTTGGAAGACTAATGTCAATGGGTCTAGGCCGACGTTGGGAAATATGGGTTTCCTTATTAAAATCAAGACCAAAATATTCGTTCATAATTATATTTTAGACGTCTCACGTCACTATACAACAAGGTTATTTGTAAAATACTAATATCCTCGAAGGACCATATTACTGTGGGGTTTGTGTGGAACATATCTAACTAACATCATGAACAACAACTTTTGTTCCATGATTTTAATATTTCATCAGATTTTTACTTTCGTACAAAAATAAACACTCTAAAAGGTGATAACTCTGTGTAGTAACAAAAGAAAGCGTTAATACCAATCCTATGCAAAACGCAGGAGCGGCGGTGGGAATGGGTGAAGAGGAACGCTTGCACGTTTGAACTTACCATCTTACTTAACAAATTTATATCTAAAAATTAGATAGTACAACAAAAAATTTTTGGGAAATTCCTATTTTTTAGTTTTATAAAAGTCATGAAATGTTGTTTATGATGTTAGTAATATAGTCATGCGAGGTTTAGTATTTTTTTCTGTAACCCCTTTATATTATTAACTTAGGATGTAGGAGAATAACATTTCCGGCTTAGTAACGGGTACTGTTTCAGAATAGCATAGTGAGTTACTTTATTTTTAGATAGTTGTAGATTTTAGCCTCAGGGTCGTATTCCAGAACTCTACTCAATGCTCAAGTCAGGATTTGAGCAGAGTTAAGAAAGATTTCAAGCACTGGAAATACGACCTTAATGGTAAGGACTTGAGTATGATTTCTAGTGCTTTGAATCATACTCAAGTCCTGACTTGAGCTTTGAGTAGAGTTCTAGAATACGATCCTCAGAGTCTTGTGAGCCGATTCAAATTACGACAATCTCAGTGGCGCAACGGTTACGACTGTGGCCGTCGGATGATGAGGTCCCGCGTTGGATTCCCGGTAGAAAAAATTTGGAAAATTAAATTTTGTTTTATAATATAAAGTGACGGATCGAACAAGTCGTGCGCCTGGTGGTAGGCGACACGCCTATCCATAATAGTTGCAGTATCACTAAGAGCTTCAAATCGCTAAGATCTTAGGGGCACTGCCACTACGCCCGTCACCCTGAAACACAAGTTGACAAGTCTCATGTGCCTGTAATTTCACCAGCACCTTTACCCTTCCAAATCGGAACACAGTAATGCTCATATTACTGCTTGGCGGAAGAAATAGGTAAACTTCTAAATTGCCTCCAGTGTGGGTGTGATGTGGTTGACAATCCGACGTGTCTTGCATTTATTGTTTGTGTTTTATAAGGATCTTGGCTGGTTTTAACTACATTTAAAAACCGAAATCAAGTAAATGCAGCAATATGTGTATCTACGTTAAGGGTGTGTTGTGTTAAGAGCCTGTTCTAAATTAAGAGTCTTCTTTTGTCTGCTTAAACTTTCTGACAATTCGGTAATAAAATAAAATTTAAAAGCTTTCTGTAAGGTAACGTGGAGGGTTTCTTTAAATGTAATAATTTAAGCTATGGTGAAGATGATTAGGGCCTGTTGTGAAAAGGACAATATATACAATACACACTTTTTCTTGTCGCCAAGTTTTAGTTATCATAGTAATTACTATTTTTTTCTTTCATTGTCTTCTGTACGTTATGTGTGTAGGGAACTGCCACTGCTAGTAGCTAGTATTATTAATTGAAAATCCATTTCAAACTCTCACCTCTCCCATGGCCTAAAAGATTAATTTTGATTTTTCAAATGAGAGAGGCGGCATTCCAAGGCAGTAGCATTATCGGTCGGTGTTAGGGACTCACTGCTCAAGAGCAAATGAATAATACGTGCCGTATCCAGCAGGATGGCATTCTGCATTTGTGCTGGCAGCGACATGCCACATAAATACAATCGCCTCAAGTTGCTAGTTAGGCTGATATAAATTTTCTATCAGTTAAGTTCTATCAAAACAATTGAGATTATTTCAGTGGAGGCCACATCTCACATGCCGTTGATCGCATGCGCATGATCGAGATACTTCCACGTTTCTCGGTTTCGGCTTTCACGAGACACTCGTCATGCGGGATGGTAACGGTCACAAGAAATATTCTCGAATGCGATCGATCCAATATCGCAATATCTGGCTTATTATTATAAATTCGGTCTTACCTCCTCTAACTTCACAGACGAGCACCAACTCATTGCCTTCTTCCAATGGCCCCACAACGCCCGACACATCGCGACCTGACTTATCGTACAAGATCAGTTGGTGTGGAGGAACTGAAACAAAGAGAAAATACGGTAAATTGTTTTGATTGAACTAAACGATACCGACGTTTGACGTGATTGCGACGGCGATGCTACACCGAAATGGCAGCCGCTTTGAGAACGTAGCGGTATTTTAATCACAACCATAACGCAAAATGTACCTGTGTATTGTATTAATTAGTATACAGGGCTATTTGAAAATTTTGAAAAACATCACCTCGGTTTTAAGTTATTGTTATTGTTTTATTTCTAGTCTTATTTTTAGCCACACCGCAAAAATAATGTACGTATACGTATGCAGGGTTTCTTAACCTGTGGTCTAAGGACTCCTAAGGGGTCCGTGTAATGAACGCCGGGGGTTGATGACGAGAGTAGCTAACATATTGCATTAATATAAAAATTGGTATTGTTGTGAGTAAATATGTGACCTTTCTGAATTTTCGCGACTTTTGACGGTTATAGCGAACGAGACGCGCGTCGATGCAACTCGCGAGCCTTTTATATTTTATTTATTAATTAAAAAAGTTTTAAAAACAATACTTATTAATCTAAACTTGGCGGCGCAACAAGCACCAGCGTAGGTTTATCCTTACTCCGCAAGAAGTTCGTCTTCATCTTTTCGGAAAGGGTCCGTGGGCTCTTTGAAATTTTGGGAGGGTCCATGACTAGAAAAAGGTTTAAGAAACCCTGATTGATATACAGGATTGTTATTAACAGCCTCCGTGGCCGAACGGTTGCCATACTGGTCTATCACGCAGAGGTCCCGGGTTCGATTCCTGGACCGGGAGAAATATTTGTATTGCCTACATTTGTTTGGTGAAATTGGGTGTGATTTGTTGTTGTCTATGTGTGTGTCCATGGCACCCGCGACACAGGGTTTCCCATTGTGCGGGGCTATGCACATAGCTATTATGGCTATGATGGTGAGCCTTATTTTATTTATGATTTTATTTGTGAAATACTAACGCCGGACTCTTGTACGAACATCATAAACAATAATTTTTGTTAAAATATGACTTTTTATAAAACATAATAAATTTATCAAAAATAAACTAGGTTTTTGTTGTATCATCTGACAATTTTAGATCTGTATCTGGTAGTAAGGTAGTAAATTCAAATGTGCCGACGTCCTCCCGGATGACCCCCACCCGTGTTCCTGCGTTTTGCTCAGAGTTATCACTGTTTAGAACTATCTATTTAAAAATTTGTATATTTGTATGAAAGTAAAATGTGATGAATTATTGCAAGTCATGGAACAAAAGTAGTTGTTTATGATATTAGTAACGTTATTAAGGACTTTAATTATAGTCCTGAGAGGTTGTTAGTATTTTACTAATAACCCTGTATACGTCCATTGTATTTGCAGTGTGGCTAGAAATAAGAACGTAGAAACAAAACAGAAACCATAAATTAAAACCGAGCCGATATTTTTCTTAAACACATGTTTAAGCATGTATGTATATGAACTTTATTTACGACTGCTGGATGATGTAAATAGCGAGTTAAGCTCTTCGCATTTCCAAAACGAACTTTCTATAACTTAATTTTTTGCTTAAACTTAGACAAAGTTTGTTTTTTAAATACAAAAAACTTTCTTAGCTCACCTTTACTTAGTCGAGGTCAAAGTTTGTTTTATAAATCTTAACCTTAATATTATGGAGGACAAAAACCGATAAGGTCTTCAAATTGCGGTTTTACGGTAAGGGTTTATTTAAGAGAAGCGCTAAGACTTAAGGACCTTTTATCTAGTATTACAGTGATTTTCCACTTGCATTATTGTGAAAAAGTCATAACAAAAGCAAAGGATGCCGCATTCTATATTGATTATTACTAAATTTTTTTTCTAAGCCCCGCACTAGGGAAACTTTGTATCGCGGGTGCCATGGACACCCACATAGACAACCACAAATTACACCCAAACTCGCGAGAGAAATAAATCTAATCCATACGAATTCATTATCTAAATAGCGGAGCAGCTGTAGGTCGAATGTCTATAGGTATATGTATCTGTAATCGAACGGCTTTATATTTTTTTAGTAAGGACGTGAATGCCATTATATTGAGGTAGTACTTGATTTTTATTAGACTATAATAACTTTTTTAGTAGCTTATAAGTACTTTTGAATAGTTTTACTCTAGTTATTTCAATATCATATCAAAACGCCGTAAGTATATACAATAAAGGTATTTCGTATTTGACCTTTTACCATACATAGAAGTTCAAATTTCATTAACAGTTACATCTTTTTAAAATAGAAACTATGACCAATCATTATAAAGATTTTACAGTGTTTATCATTAGTTTGTGTGCATTTTCGCGACAGCGGCTCTGATATACTCCACCTCCATTGTTTTTTTTCGTGGTCTTTATGCACAGACTTCAGTTAAATTTTATAAGTTCTACGACCTCCGTGATCGAGTGGCTTGCACACCAGTTGTCATGGTATCGTCATCTCTGAGATCCCGGGTTCGATCCTCGGCCGGATTAAAAAAAAACATAACTTTTCTATATTGTCTCGGGTCTAGGTGTTTGTGGTACCGTCGTTGTTTCTGATTTCCATAACATAAGTGCTTTAGTTACTTACTTTGGGATCAGAGCAATCTATGTAAAGTTGTTGTGTAATAAGTAAATAATGACATTATTGCGATGTCATCACTGTGTTATTAGTGCAACTGTATTAATTATAATATGAATAAAATACATTTTCAATATCCCTGTTTTATTTATTTATTTTACTTTCTATATAATGGAAATTAAAATAACAATAGTAAGCAAACAGATCCCTGCTGATTGATATTGAATAAGTAAAGAGAGTCAGGTGTAATAGAGTACATATAGAGTTGAAATAAAAACGCACGTGAGACGTTATGATGTTTTAAGCTGTCTATAATAGGAGAAAGGCACACTACTAACCTATTTAAAGATATTAATATAATAATGTTTAGAAAACGAACAGAAAATCTGTAAAAACACATAAACAAATTACACATTAACAATATTTGCTATCTCGCTTCATTGTTAAAAAATGAATAAGACAGACGCACAGTTTGGGTAAATTGAAATCGAAATGGGTTGAAAATTTAAAACAACTATTACTCGCTAGTCATATAAATCAATTGTTTGTAAGTAGTGAGTGCCACTGGTACATATAGATAATATTAATAAATAAAAAATTGGCTATGGGAGGGACGAGAGTCCATAGTAATGTAAGAATAGATAATAATGATAAGAAAAGATCAAAGTATTATGACGAATATGCTTAGTTGGAACCATAATTTAGATCTCAGACAGAAACTCGGGGCAGTCTTTATTTAACATTGGCGGTAATGTTAGTAAGATAGCTTAACAATACATTTACATTGTAACAAAATAAAAATACAATTCGAATGCAGAATTTGATATTTTGCCTACAGCACGGTATACGGAAAATGTCGAATTTAAAAGAAATCTAAAGCACCGTCGACTTTGTAATTATAATTTTCATAACTAGAAAGTCAAAGATTGTAAACTGCTAGGAAATCAACCACGTGTTTTCCGCAATTCAAGCAAAATAAAGGAAATCTTGCAACCAAGGCTGCATATAGGTAAGCAATAGAACACACAACACTGGAAGTTACGAAGTGATACATATTAAAGAGACGTAATATACATCATGCTGACGTTAATAGAACATTTCTCCAGCTTGAGAAAGGAAGGCTCCCCTTCGCCCCCACTTAGTGGGACAAGGAGCGTTTATGTCGGGTGTCCCTATCACTTGTAAATGCTTTGTACTACACATACCGCGAGAGAAAGCTTCTATCTTACTATCGTGTGGCAATTGAATAATGCAACGTTCAGTAACACAATAGAAGGCAGCTGGTACGATGTCACTTTGAGCAGGGTTTAGCTTTGTTGCAAAAAACATGGGTAACGTATCAGTGCAAAGAGTCGAGGTTTCAATTGATTGTTGGCAAAATACAAGTTTAGTAAAAATGGGTATCCACTTACAGAACTCCTTGAAGAAATTTTTCGAGAAATTGCTATTCGTAACCGGATGTTAACGTTTGTAATATATAGGTTATTTTCTTTCATGATACCAAGTGAAGGGACGAACAGTCGATAGCAGTTGCAGTGCCACTCAGAGCTTTAAATTGCAAATATCTGACAGGCACTGTCATTGCGCCTATCAACTTGAGACGCAAAGTGGACACGTCTCAGGTGACTAAATTTCATCAGAAAGTACCCTTCAAAACCGGAACGCAGTAATGCTCACAATACTACTTGGCGGTAGAAATAGGTACAGTAGCAGTACTTCCCTGGACAAAGTCTTTCACAAGGAGTTCTACTGCGACTGCTCACTGGTCAACTGTACAAAATGTGTTCAGTCAATCAAAATTTATTATGAGTATGGTATGGCGTAAACATGCAGCCGTCTATTTTCCATGTATTATTTGTATGAGTAACTAAGATTTTTTTTCTATAATGTTGGGCTTTTCGTCAAGATATTTGTGTATAAAAATATAAAACTTCCAGGTTTAGTGTGATGCTCTCTTTAGCCAGATCCGAAAGCTATTTGCCCAGTAACGGAACGCTTCGCTTCCTGCGGTCCTGAGGAATGAACAATGAGCAATGTGAATTGCAAAGTCTTGAATTCCTCAAAAACCGCTAACGCAACATGACAAACGGCACTAATTACGGTTTCACGAACAAAACAATAGTTTAGAAGCACGTAGCAGGAGGCTGACCGCAAAACCGAATTACGTTTAGCCCTTTCCACTATTGGTAACAAAAGTACACCCCCAATGCTCCCGGAACAGCGGGGTACAGCCGAATGGGAGTCCCGGCTATCCACCGGGCTAGTTAGTAGTCATTACAGGGGCGGCTATTCACCAACTTTGTCTTCGATAGCGGAATCAGTAACCGGCAAAACAACATTCAATTTAAACGGAATTTCATAGTCGACAGCGCCAATTAAATATCGTGCTTTAGGCTTCACGATATGACGTCCGTTCTGCCCCTAAATATCTCGACAAGGAAAAGGCAAATTGCTTTTGATTTCTAGCTGTCGTATAATAAATTTGCGTTTGAAAATTCTTTTCAATTACAGCTAGCAATTGAGACAGTAATTAAAACTTAATTAGTCAGTCGCGATGACAGTCACGTGTAAGTTAACTTTTATTTTGTCAAGTTTAAGTTTACAGTAAATTAATATAAATGTACATTCGAATGAAAAAGTGTCAGTTAAAGATGTATTTAGTCTTGTTTATAATAATTCTTCAGAAGTAAATGAAGCATAATACAAAAAATCAGATGTTTTAAACGAAATATTTGACCTACATTAACAAAATAATTTACTTTATCATTAGAGAGTCGACCAAACTAATCAAGGATATGTAAAGGACTAGGATTAAATACATCGACGAAGGGATTCCAGCCGCGATAACAATCACACACTTCAATACAGAGGTGGTCTCTTTCCAACCTCTGTGCCGTCTCTCTCAAGGGGCACATTAACATCGTTAACGCCTCGGGCGACATATCAGCTTCTATAAACAAACTATAAAGACACTCGCAGCGTTCAATCAACAGTAAAATGTTACTCACATCCACATCTCCGTCCCCAAGGGCTCGTTCATACTCACAAATATGTATATTCTCTAAAGTTGGACACCGACTCAATGTGTCGAACAATATTTCGTATTCGATATCTTCGGAGGTCAGCTTTATGTTCTTAAGACTCTTCGCAAGATGTATCGATTTTGATAAAGATAGTGTGTATCCGCGGAACATACCCAAACGACCTCGCTTTTCAACGTAAATGTCTAATGTCGTCAACTTGTGACATTGGGAAAATAGAATAATGAAGAAATCATTTCTTATACAAATATTGCTGAGCCTCAAAAAAGTAAGGTTCTTCAAAGTTTTCGAGTCAGGCGACAAAGTTATAGGTCGATTACACCTGATTACGGATCCATCCTTTCTGCAAAAATTAGTTAATGTAACTTTGTTTGGCAGGTACTCCAAGCTATTTTCGAAGCCGTCACAGGAGTCTATACAGTACCAATCACTGGGTGAATTAGTTACTGACATTTTGATCTTACTAGGCATGCAAATGTACGAGGGGAAATAGTCCTTAAGTTCTTCACTTAAGCTCCTAAAAAACTGTTCATCGAAGGTTGTCATTGCTTTGTTCCATGCTTTGAAGATAATATTACCATCCAACATAAAATCTAAAGGTAGAAATGGGCTTATTTCCACTCTCAAGTCATTGCAATTTACGAAAAATGTTGACCTAAATATAGGCGACGTATAAATTATAATCTTTTCCAAATACATAATGAAGATGTATTCCAGTTTTTCAAATTCTAAGTTGGAAACACCTCTCAAGCATTTTGATGTTTTATGTGTTACACGGCAATCACGAAATAAATATGATAATTTAGAAAAATTCACTTCCATGTCGTCTTCCTGACTTAGAGGAACATCTTCCAATTCCCAGAAGTCTTTGTAATTATCAGCTACAGTAATTTTCAAATCTTTGGTCGAGGGAAGGCCCTTTAAGAACAGTAACGGAGTATCAGAATCCAAAAATTCGAAAATAATGAAGTGAACGTCTTGAAATAGCTTTGCCTTAAATACACTTCTGCATTTTTCCCATATTCCATCTCTCACACAACGTCTGGGACATTTAAAAAAGTTGATACTTATGTTTTTTAAGCCTTCGGGACATATTTCTGGAAGGTCAGATAAGTAGATATTGGTGAAGGTAAGGTCCAATGTTTGTAAGTTGATGAACTGAGATATATGTACTCGCAATTTATCTGCAGATAAATCGGCAACACCACTGAAGTTTAACTCTTGAATGTACTGCCCGAAATCAACAAAAAAGTCTTGTTTCAAAGTGTTTGCTCTTGCTACTGTGCTTCTTGATAAAACTGTCTTCTTGAAATGACATGGTGCAAAAAATCTCCTAAGCGCAAAGCTACTATTATAAACATTGATTTTCGATTTGATATCCAAATAATTAAATATTAATATGCCTACTTCGATAGGCAAGTCTAAAAAAATCATTTGGTGTTAGATTTGTATTGTAAAACTATAAATATTTACAAAAAATATCATCTAAACAAAAACAAAAATGACACTGATTGACGTTTTTAATTTTTAGCTGTCTATAAAACTTCTGCAAAAAGATACGCATAATACTAATGGGTTTTCGATATTCAGTGACAGTTTTTTTTCCAGCAGTTTTATTGAGGGTTCCACATTGGAAACTATGAAATCGAAAAATTACTATGTTAATTTTTTTACGAAGCGCATATAATCATAATCTATATTTTATAACACAGACGCATGGGTTGTTTGTTACTCACTTTTGCAAACTGTTAGTTACGCATTACCTACTGTATTATTAATACGAATTTGATACAACGATAAATCGCATTGCTGAGAATACGGTTGGAATTATGGCTTCTGAATTATGCATTAGGCGTTATACCGTTGAGGTTGTAAAACTGTACTATGGTCCGGTCTGTTCTCACTTTTGTACACAAATTGTTCTAGTTTATTGCAAGTTGTCGTTTATGCACGACAGTTTACGAGTTTCGACATTCTTGTATGGTTAGAAAATTTGTCAGTGCGCTGCGTGCTGAGTTTTATGACAATGCATCGAGCTTCGATTCATACTGTTTGCTACGTTCTTGTCAAATAACTACAATAAAATGCTCACCATGCTGCACCTGAATAACGTTTTACAGTAGAAGCGTATGGTTAAACAAAGTTAGACTATAGCTTCACATGCCGAGTTCTTAGGTTTCAGGTTTTGATGGTCATGTCTGAGTGTTGGTTTGTTTGAAAAAACGTATATACGATATTTCGATCCAAAAAATAGTATTATTTCCTAGGTCCAAGCACGTATGCCCTGAGATTTGTATGAAACAAGTATTTTTCTAACTACCCTTTGGTCATATAGGATATATAACGATTAATTTTAATGTGATATTTTCATTATAATATACACTTGGCATTTACGTGATCATAAGAATAAGTCTGAGATCTCACATAATTATGTACATTTTGAACTACATGGGGCCTTAGGATGATAGTAGAATACATATTAATTCTTGCTCTCATTGTTCTTTGAAAGCACTTCGTGTACTCGTGATACGCTACGAATTTTCCACAAAGCGCTAATTTATACCAGTAACAGCGTTTGCAGCTCGTATATTTTGAATTCACGCCGACTTTTCAGCGTTCTCGCTTTCGAATCACGACGGAGTACATTCCGTAGTACATTCTCGTGTTCATTTCTTATAAGAACAGATCGATATACGCTCAGCTGCGAGCAGCCAACTTGTTTCATTAAATTCAAATTTCGTGTTGTACTTATTAATTCAGCTCGGCGTTTTCTGAGCACGTCGCGAGTCGCGGGTGCTTTTTATTCCCGTCTCGCAACCAACTTTTCGCGAATTCGGTGAGCAGCGAAAGGGTTCTGATTACTATTAATTGACAAGTTTGTCGCTTTCTGATTCAGACAGAATCAAATAACAATTAGAAAGGAACAGACACGTGTAAGTTCAATTCAATATTGTTATTACACATTAAACAAAAAACGATAATTTTTTTATAAAATATAAGTGTGCATTTGACCTCCATCTCACCTGATGCAAAGTGATGATGAGGTCGACGATGGAGCATGCACACCTAAATAATGGCTATTCTCTCACGCCTTGAAAAGACCCAAGTTATAACGTTCAGGGAACAAGTCTGCAAGCAGGGAATTCCACCCCATAGCCGTTCGCCATATAAATGTGGAAGCGTAACGCTTCGTGCAAATCTTTGGAATATCCACAACATAGGGGTGGAACCCAAGCCTACGCCTAGTCCTCCGGTGATGAAAAAGGGAAGGTGGAATTAAATCGTGTAATTCCTTCGCACACTCTCCGTGATATATCCTGTAAAATACCGATAAGCAGGCAACTTTACGACAGTGTTCAAGGCTCTGCAGCTTCGCCTCTACTTAATTCTGTAATAAATCCAAAGTGGCAGCAGTACTCCATGCACGATTTCATACGTAAGTGACGGGACGAACAAGTGCATGAACAAGTGCACGAACATGCGCCTGGTGGTAAGCGACACACTGGTTCATAGCTGTTGCAGTGCTACTCAGAGCTTTAAATCCCAATGTGAGGGACACTTCCACGGCGCCTGTCACCCTGAGACATAAGTTGACACGTTTCATGTGCCTGTAATTTCACCGGCACCCGTACTCTTTACAACCGAAAGGCAATCATGCTCACAGTACTGTATGGCGGCAGAATAAGTAAGGTGGCAATGCTTCCTTGGACGCGAACCCTTTCACAAGCTCTATTGTTACTAATAGTCAAAGTAAATTTTATGGGTGAAGAAGACATAGACATATGAGAAGGAATTCAAGTTGTACATAAAAACATAACAAAAGAAGCCATCGTAGAACACAAGTACAATAGCTGTGTCCAAGTTCCTGGTAGCTGCAATAACATCATGATCTATAAAAAACATTAACCTGCTTCTTGAATGGTTAAGTTTAGGTAACCTATGGAAATTTAATTGTATTGTAATATTGATTGTAATGGATATTATGATATTTTACTACCATGATGTTGATTAATTTTTGTGAAATTATTCCACTAGTTTTTTATAATAATTAATATAAATATCGAACTATACTAGGCCGGTCGATCTGGTATGGCACAGACGCAGTTCGAGTTCTACGAGTCCAGATCTAAGGAATTTTTCTTTGTGCTCGATCTTTGTATAATTATGATGGCTTTATAAATTTAATGCGTTAGATATTTCATCAGATGAAATGTAAAAATCAACAAACTTGCACAGGCACACGTGCATTAACGGCTATACGTACATCAACGGCTATGCGAAGATATTTGCCGACACTCCACATTACCGTTGCCTATCAAAATATAGAGATTAAATGAAAGCCAAGTTACGGCTAAGCCGTTTAGGTATATTACAACAATTAAGTTTGCAAGTTTACGTTAAGCAATTCACTTAAACTTACGTACATAATCACATTTCTCGGAAAGTTTGGATTTAGGAGGAAACTCTTCAGAAAATGGAAGGAAACAGATACTTACTCGTAAACTAATTCTTGATACCTTTTAGATGGATTCTCATTAACATACTTGATGAATATTTGAAGATTAAACTCCAGCCTGTATCTGTATTTATTATAAGTCAGACGACTGTTTCAAATTTAAATGAAAACCGAAATAAAGGTTTGCAAATGAGCTTCTTCTAAAGCAGTTCTATAAAGCGAAATGGTGAAATCCAATTTATTAATAAAACTTGATGTTATATGCAAATTACACTTGAAATCGTCATATACATTTTTTTTCATAAGTTTTGTTATGCACGTAAACCAGTTGTTGTAATTATTGTGTCCTGTATTTAGGTCTGCAGAAAAAAATTCTTTTAGAAATAAGCAGTACCTTTTGTTTGTGTTCTTTTTACTTAATGCGATTTGTGTTTTTCTGTGCAATAAATGATTAAATAATAATAAATAATTGATTAAACTCCACTAACCATTTGTAAGGTAAATTCCTCATTGAGAAATGAGTAAGAAATTCTAGAACTTTCTAAATAATTCTAGAAACCTAAGAAATTATCTTTGTAAAAAAAATAATTAAATACACGTGTATTGTTTACCATATTTATTTCAAATATCATAGATCAAAACAAACTGCAAGAACTAAACGGGTCACTGCTATGGATTTTTGTCATACAAATACACAGATTAGAGTCAAATAATTCATTTATTCCATAGCTCAAATAAATTTTCACTTGAAAACATAATTTTTAAGCTACTGCTCGTTCACACTGCTGACCTTTAGGGTTTGCTCTTTTCAAATGACTTTGAATGCTATGGAATATCGTCTTCCATACATTATCTAACACGTAGTCTTTAATTGTGTAACATGACGTTTCAATTAAAATATTTTTAATGTAGATTATAAACTTAGGAAATGCTAATCTAAATATATGCTCCGGAATCTTCTCAATAAAAGAATCGGTTCCGTTAAACGAAATCGCAGCCTTCAGTATAAAGTTTATGTTTCACTATTACGAACCAAATTGGAAATCGTATCTAGCCTAACACCCTACTTGTACTGTCACTTGCACGTAGGAAATCAATAGCAAACTTCACGGGTGCATCGATCAAACAACGACTCTTACTTTACAGTTACTTCAGACGTATTCCAGTTGGTTATACATTGTCTAAGAGCTTATACCACTAACCGCGCCTGTTTAAACAATGTGATATATGGGTTTGTAGTGCAATGCCTTGGCGTGGAGGCGATGACTTACAGCTTTGCTGCGCTCCCACTTAACTGTTACATATTGCTACACTTAACTCAAAACCCCTGCAAAGAATTATTTACGGAAGTACAACGACCGCGGACGTAGTATACCACCCCAGATACATTACACTGCCGGCCGTATAAATTGCACGGCTTACTAAACGCCAACTAATAGAGTGAAGTTGCATACGAACAAATAGATGTATGTCGAATTCGTGATAGTGAAAAACGAGCTCCGATTTCGTGTCTTGTTATTGTTGGCATCTAACTGTCTCGCACGAGATGTATTTTTAGGCTGTAGAGTTTGTAAAGAGAGCATAATATACAAGCGAAATATTTATGACTCATTACTATGTACATTTCAGTCCGTGAGTAAATGTGGTGCATGAACTGGCTGACATTTCAAGCGGGGCTCGTTTACAATTTAAAATTCCGCGATAAACATATGTAGATAAGAGAGGCGTAATAAATCGCTGGCGTGGCGGCGAGGCAGCTGGCCGAGGTAGGCCGCGGAGTTAATAAAATCACTCTGTTAGATTCGAGGGGTCTGTACGTTCGAAGGGTTCCCTCCCCGTCGTTTACAACGTCATGAGTCAGAAATGCCAGCTCGACACGAACTTCCGAATTTATGTATTGAAACTAAAGTATCTAGTTTAGATGGCAGGTATTTGAAACTCTCTTGAATACTATGTGCCAAGTCGAGAAGTTCGAAACAAATAAGTATTGGAGTTTAGGGTACCTCGCTGCAAGAACTTGATTATTGTAAATACACTATCATTTCAATGCATCTAGTTCTAGTTAGGTACAACTTTCGTATCTGTACTTGTTGGATAGTTTGCCTGGGAACTTTGTCACGAGCACATAAATTGAAGCAGAAGAACAGTTTTCCGAGTTCGCCTTGATATGTTGATATGTTTATTCGACGCCCTTATGCTCCGAATTGATGCCCATATATAGCCATAGCTGAAAGCGGCCACCACTCCAAACGTGATATCGCAGTACATTATTGTAATAACAGCACTCTGAGGCTTCTTTGACGGTCTTTATGGTTGTGTGCAACCTCTCATTTTCCTTACCGAAATTCAAAGGAGCTCTAACAAAGCTTTGTTTTGCATCGTTCGCTCAGTGAAGCCGCTGAAAGGCTGGCTTTTTAGATAAGGTTCCCTTATAAATTTCCAGCATAGGGCAGACATTCTGCGCTAAACTTTTTCAGTGGGAACGTAACCAGCTGCTACATTCCCCATTCTAGTTTGGAGGGTCGACGTCTGCGGGGAAGTTATTTGCAAAACTGTTTTACTCGTTAGATATAATTGTGTTTAAAATAATGAGACGGAATGAAAATATTCATATGCTTGCGTCCCAGGACTCTTGGTGGAGTCCGGGGAATTAATCCAATCAAGGTTCTACTAAAATGTTTGTTATTATATCTGTTTTGCATTTAGAATGTGGTTGAAGCTGAACTTGTTAGCTCTCGTCGTGACATTACCTACGAAAGAACCATGATCATATTAAGTTAAGAACTCGATTGTTACATACTGGAAATGATTTTTTTGTAAAAAACTAGTTTGTCATAATTTTTTTTTTTATAATATCAAGTGACGGGATAATTTGTGCGCCTAGTGGTAAACTACACGCCTGTCCATAACGGTTGCAATGCCACTCAGAGCTTTAACTCGCACAGATCTGAGGGGCACAGCCACTGCGCCCTGTTGACAAGTTACATGTGCCTGTAGTTGTTGTTGTTCTTAATACAAAGATCGAAAATAGGGGCCCGGCAGGACTTGAATCTGCGCACAAGCTGCACCGTAATGTCTAGTATTTATGATTGTTTTTCTTCCAAGCAAATCAACTTAAGGGTCTCATGGTCATGGTTATCTGAAATACACTTCAGAACACATAATTATAATTCGTGTGTTGTGTGTTGTTATACTGGTTTTTAATAATTTGGAATTAGAATAGTATTTTGCATTTTAATTACTAATATATTCTGACGCCTATGTCTGTGCTATATGATTAATTATATATTTTTTGTGTGTTCCTGACCATTAAGGCCTATGGCAGAATATAGCGACGACAATGTACTTCATTGTCCTTTGTAGCTGAGTCATAGACCCTTTGACGTGTGTTTTTGTTTATTATTATTAATTTGCGTATTTTTTCTTTGTGTTGTGTTGCATGTCAAATAAACTATTTTATTTATTTAAATGAAATTTAAGCCACTTTGCATTTTCAGTATTAAATGCCTTATGCTCAAAAAATGTTAGAGTAGAATATAAATTGATTTTCTCCCAATAGCTTACAAATATTACAATGGCAGTTTGTACAAATATAGATATATAAATAATGGTACAATGGGAGACTGGTGTCCAAACTAAAGTATGGCCTGCACCCCACGAGCGTAACAATAAAAATTGTATATATTACAGTAGTTTAGCAAGCTATTATAAATCACTAGAAATCTTAACAATAGGAATGAGACGCGCGCGGGTGTGTGTGTGTGTGTGTGTGTGTGTGTGTGTGTGTGTGTGTGTGTG
>NW_020653719.1:3981389-4019334 GCF_003589595.1 Hyposmocoma kahamanoa | reverse complement strand
TGTGTGTGTGTGTGTGTGTGTGTGTGTGTGTGTGTGTGTGTGTGTGTTTGTTTGTTGCGGGAGAAAGTGGTAAATACATTCAGATGTTCTGTATATGTAAGAAATTAAAAATGTTATATGTTCATCAACAACAGATCTTCAGTTTCTTAGTAATTCATTGATTACAAATAGATTGATCAAAACCTATTACGTAATTTTGAAACTAGTGCTAGTAGTTTAGTATAATAAAAAAAATATAAGACGTGTCGAGTAGCCTAATGTTTTTGACCTACCGCCTCTTAAACAGAGGGTGGGTGCGAATTCGGGCTTGCGCTTCTGTGTTTTTCGAAATTAACGTGCGAAATTTAATTTCAAATTTCAAAAAAGGAAACATCGTGAAGAAAACTGCACAAATCTGCACAGCAATTTAATGGTGGGTATGAAGTTCCCAATCGCATTGGGACCGAATGGAAACTACAACCCAAGCCCTTTCATTGTGAGACGAGGTCTGTGGGACAAGTTTTTCTTTTATGATAGCAATATTATTGTATTCTTCTATCCTTTTAAGAGTCTATCCACCTCAGCTCGAATTTAAATTTTTCCCGTACTAATACGCTTCATTTTGCTTAGGTCGAGCAGGATCACTGGCTTTATTTGAAAATTATTTTTTTACAAACGCAATTAAAGCCGTTTCAAAAATATATATCGTACAATATATCGTGTCCTATTTTCTTATAAATTTTTAGGAATCGTGTTTTCACACACTATAGTAATATATCCTCAATTTTGCTATATATTTTTTCCAAAGTTATTGATTCAATACTTTCACTGTTATGCGGAATCAATCAACCAAAGCCATTTATTTGGTGGCCCGAATTATGTGTTCGGAAGTGTACTATAATAATATAGAACACATAACTCTTTAAGACAAAACGAGTAACAGCTTTCGTAGCTGAACGGTTACATTGCTGGTCTGCCAAGCAATGGTCCCGGGTTCGGTTTCCGGGCCGGGACAAAATTTGTATAATTTATACCAAGTCACGGGACGAACAAGTCATACGCCTGGTAGTAAGCCACGCACCTATCCATAAAAGTTGCATTTAAAACAATGATCTTAGAGACACTGCCGTTACGTCCGTCACCCTGAGACATAAGGTGACAAATTCCATGTGCCGGTAATTTCACCAGCACCCTCCTCCTACCCTTCCAAATCATACAATTAATAAAAAATACATTTATTTCTCTCGTGAGTTTGGATGTAATTTGTGGTTGTCTATGTGTGTGTCCATGGCATACGCGGCACAGGGTTTCCCTAGTGCGGGGCTATGTTGAGTGTGTGCGCTAAAAAAAAGTAACGAAACGCAGTAATGATTACATTACTGCTTGGGCGATAGAAATAGGTAAATCTACGAGAATGTTTCTTTTATAAATAAGTAAAAGAAGTAGTATTTCTCTGGACGAACTCTTTCATAAGGAGGTCTACTGCTACTAATACATTTGTTTCTCCCGTGAGTTTGGACATAGTTTGTGATTGTTTATGTATGTGTCCATGGTACCCACAAAACAGGGTTTCCCTAGTGCGGGGCTATATAAAAAAAAGTGTCATTTTAAACAGAGCATAAATATAAATACTTACCAATAACATGTAGACGTATCTGAAAGTTTCTTGTCGGCGAATTCTTAAAGTCGACTCTGCAACGATAAAAGCCCTCGTCATCCAGCTGCACGGTATCGAGGGTCAGAGCTGCTGGTCGAGCTATTGTGGCGAAGTATGCACGAGGGCCGAATGCGTTGGGGTCGGACCACTGGAGAGCCTTGTTGAACGAGCGACCACGAACGTCGAAACTGTAGACAAAAGTAGAAAATTATTCAAACATTCAAGGTGAAAGTCTTTCACAATTTGGGTAGTGGAAAGTAATCCATGATCAGTGGGGTGGTGACGTCATACAGGTACAACAAGGAATGAGGCCGCCACACTATTGTAAGTAGTTTTTGTGCATGGTGATTTAATTATTATTCATACAAAGATCTCAAACACAAAGAAAAATTTCTTTTTTTTATGATACCAAGACACGTAATTCCATAACAGTGTCACTCAGAGCTTTAATAGCAAAATTCTGAGCGGTACTGCCACTGCGACCGTCACCCTGAGACATACATTGACAAGTTCCAAGTGCTTGTAATTTCACTAGCACTCTCACTCTTCTAAACCGAAACGCAGTAGTGCTGCTATTACTGCTTGGCGGCAGAAATATGCGGCAGTACTTCCCTGAACGACTCTTACACATTCACAAAGAGCTTCCGACTGGACACGAACCAGTTTGTTTGTCCTTATCTACCGACTCGAGACATAGGGTATTCCGGAGACACTACGGGCTCGCCGGCAAGACCAGGGTACAGGAGACGTCCGGGTCAAGCCCTCCGCTAGTGATACTCTCTTTTTGGCGTCTCTGGTGTACTCGGACTGGGGTATGGACTCGCTGTGGTTTGTGGTGAGCTACAGAGATGGACATGTTCGTCTGCTCTGGTGGTGTGTGGCCGGGACGTCTGTTTTTTAGTAGCGGTCGACGAGGCCCTTTTTTTGCGTGGGGAAATCTTCCTAGGAGACCTCTGCGCCACGGGGGCAGCGGGAGGTTGTGCCGGACTTCTGCCGGCTAAAACCCTACGGTGGCCTTCTCGGGTGCTCTAGTGGGAAGGATCCGGGGTCGACTTTTGCGCACCGGAACCCCTCCAGTATCTAGAAGGAGCTCTCTCCTCACGACGAAGCGGGCCACACTGGCACGTCATCCTTCTCGCGTCTGCCTAACTTACTGGCGAACGAAGCCCCTGCTCCGATTGCCCGCAGCTGCGAAGGTACGCCGCCGCCGAGCGGGATCAGCCCTCTCCCGATTACGCTCGGCAACCTTCTTCTGAAGTATCACCGCTTCACAGAAGGAGACCACTGCCTCATGGGACTATATATATAGCCGCTACTACGCCTGGCGGAGAGAGATCTCGCCCGATACGGGCAACCAGGATGTTCCACTCGGAGGCCCACGCGGGGCACTCCTCCAGTGTGCGCTGGGCGGAATCCTGGTCCCTCCCACGGTGGTGGCACTGCGTCGTCGACTCGCATCCGATCCGATTCAGATACTCACTGAAGCATCCGTGCCCGGTGAATATCTGTGTTAGACGAGGCCCTAAGGCGACGAGGCGCGTGGGGCACGTGAATTGCTCTTTAAGTTGGAAGCTATTTCCCGACACTGTCAGAGGACACTGCGACTGGCACACACAGGCACACACAGGCACTTATACGCACTCAGAGTGGATAATGGTACTTGTAATGATTATTGTGACTTTAATTTCCTAAACGTAAATTATATTGAATATTCGAAATGTAATAAAAAGTGTTTTTAACGAAAGAAACACCTCTCATAATTTTACTTAGATGAAAATAAATAACTGGACATGGCACAATTCACGACCATCATAATAATATAAGGTTTAACGTTCGTATAAATAAATTTAAACAGTTTAAACATCAGGGTGTTGTCCTTGGCGAATGGCTCGCTGACAGCCTTGTCGCCGTTACGTCAATGTGACCGTCAATATGTGGGGCGCAGTGCGGTATCTAAAGCTACGGAGGGGCGGAGAGTGACCATTCTCGTTACTTTTTTATTCTTTGCTTTGGTAAAAGGCCAGTTATTTAACTGATTTTTTTTTACAATGCACCATTACAATTATTTTAAAATCCAATTTCGATTACCTAGGCCAGTACTTTTGTACTACGATGCAGTAAAGCCATTTCCGGAAAGTCGTAAGTCGAAAAAAATTTTTAGTTAATATTTGATGATTTTAACAAGTGTATGTCGCTCCTCGTAACTATATTTATACATGTATCTATATATGTGGAACATATTTCCGACCATTGGTCATCAGTAGCAACACAAGACTTTTGCCTTGAGACACGTATTTGGGACAAGAAAATATGGCGTAGCTTCTCGAACGCTGCACAGCCGAGTCGGATTCGACGATTAACCTCTTTCTCTGGATAATTTGTTGCAGGTGTAAAAAATCGTCAACAACTTCGAGAGTATAGTTTCCTATGTTGTGGACAGGCCCGTCACTTGATATTATAAAAAAAATGGCAGAACTTAGCCATTCCACATGATTTTCGTCTTATCCATGTTTATTTTAAGTCCGATTCCTTCCGAGGCTCTACTGAGGTCATCAAGCATTGTACTTTTTTTCCCTGTGGTGCGTTGTAAGTGGTGAGGTGTGTTGAAAGTACACAATAAAAAATACGGTATTTTGACCTTTGAAGTCAAAGTCAAAAGTATTTATTGCTTTCATGTGTATTATCTTGTGTTCTTAAAATTAAAGTAGTATAAAAATATATATTTATAATTATAAAAATAAAAAACATAATAATCTTATCGTAAAGAAAATAATAATAGCAAAACAAAAATTATAAAATATTACAACATAATATAATGACTTTTGCTACAGTAGGAACAAAGCGGATTAAGTTGGTATAGGCATTCTTCAAAATACTGCATCAGACTATAGTAACATTTTTCTATCACAATAATCCTTCATTACCACAAACGCGACACCACGAAAATACTTGAAATTTCAATAACAAAATACATTGCTGTCAGATATTTGAAATTCTAATTACGGAATACATTCTTAGGTAGTAATTTACAAATACAAAATACGCCTTTGTATTTCAATTACAAGTAATTTATGTAGAGTAATTCGGGTCAAGTGTGCGCACTTTTTAATTTAGGTATTACTTCACATAATTTATAAGAGTTAGGAACATAATGCAAAAAAATAATTTATTAGGCTAAATTTAAACTAAAACAAAAACTTTAAATACGCTTTTTTCCTATTAATAAAAAATGATCAAAAATCTGAATGCGTTCACTTGATCCGCATTGCGAGTAACTGTGCGCGGGTGGGTTTATGGGGTAAGTAAGTAGACGCAGGAGGGGTATGTGTGTGGGTATGCGATGTAGGGGATGTGTGTAAGCGCACTGTTTGCTCATGGTAAAAACATAATAATAATAAACAGTATTGTTAAAAACGTTGATATGTTCTTTATTGTTACATAATTAGTCTTTGCATTTCAGTTGAAATTATCACTAAAATTAAGTCAATAACACCTTGAGATTTATTCACTTCAGGGATGGGACCTATGATTAATTAGAACAATTTCTTAGACTCATAGATACAAACAAACATTATTTGATCACATCGATTATTTAATCACATTCCTCTTAGGAATTATATTTTTGATATTGGTTATAATTACCTACTATGCATACATAATATTTATTGACTTTATTAACTGGTGTTCGTTCGATTTTTTTTATATAATTCCGCGGTGATGATTAGGCACTGATATATAAAATAAAAGACTGTTAAAAATATTGTACAAATGAATGAACGAAAATATTACAGATGGAGCAAGTGTAAGCATATGCATACTTACCCGTGCACACTTTCCCCAGAATGCAAATGAATAATCGCAAGATATTAAGCACCGAATATATATAACCTTCAACTTTTTTAGAGACACTTTTACACTGTTTTTAGAGACCAAAAATCTATGGATGTAAATAACAAAAACAGATTTTTGCTTAAAAAGATTAACCAACGACCGCGCGTCCAAGTGCCAAATCGGAACTAATTAGCCACTCAGGCGCCTTGGTTTTACCGAAACAAACCACCTACCCCTCTTCCTCTGTTCCGGAGATATAGCTCTTGCACACACTTACCCACTGCGCTTAGTTACCTCGAATGACTCTACTGCCCAGTACTGAGTTTGGTGAACAAAATACATATCAACAAGCTTACATCAACAATTGGTGATGTTGGTTATGAACGACGTAGAATTTACGTAGGCTCAAAATGCCTAGAGGGTGCGATTACGATGTTGTGATTTCATTTTTTAGCTTACAAACAGGCATACAGATAGACGTTCCAGTTAACGTAGAATGCGACCGCCATCTATAATAATTATAACATTTTTATTAAAAAAAACCGACTTCAAAAGTTTGTGGAATTCATCATTTGGCAAGTTTTACTGAAATCGGTTAAAGGAAAGTGGATGAAATCCAATAAACCAGATTCATCCACTAATTTGCCACTATTAGAGGTGGAATATTTTCTAAATGAGACCACAGAGGCACGCCCTTACTAACAAAAAAAAGAATCTTCGAAATCGGTTTACAAATATTGGAGTAATCGCGTAACGTACACACAAAATATAAATACAGTCTAATTGAGAACCTCCTCATTTTTGAGAAGTCGGTTAAAAATTTACTTTTATTTAAAAGTGAATACACTTGCACATGTAATACATTAATTTGAGTGTTTATTAGTTGTTATTTTTACGTGATGGCTGATATTTTTATTTTATATTTTATTTATATATTATATTTTATTACTATATACTCCAATTGGTAAACTCAAACTACAGTTGAACAAACTGCAAATTTAAAAGCTATCTAAATCGATACCTCCAAACGGCAACTAGTTCACGGCAATGTTCCGTTTTTATTTTGTTTTCTGTTTCTTTTTTTTCACAAATGTTTTTTTGGTTTTCTTTCGAATTTGGTTTTTTGTGACAAACTTTTTTTTACAAAATTCGCGGAACTTAGTATTAGTAAATAAACATGGCTGTTTACAAAATAACAAAATGGTCAAAAATAAAGTTGGCATAGTGTTTATTGGCGGTTACGTCTTTGTATTTTAGTACAATCTTCAGCATAGTGACGCAAGTAAAATTTTGTACAATTGTACTGTAGTACTATACCCAGCATATAGAAAAATACTTGACTGAAAACTGTTCATCTATAAACCTCCGCTTTTAACCAAATACTGATAGTATTGATATCTAATATAGAATATTTTATCTCTTACAAGTATCTTGAAAAATCTTCACAGCAACTTCAGAAGTATATTATAAATATATAAATTAATTTTAAAAAATGGCTTTAAATGAAATGTACCCGTAGTATAAAAATAATTAATATTCCTCTGAAAAACAGGCAGAGGTAAAAATTAAAAATAACGCCAGGCGACGACAGGGTTCCGCAAACACTACTGGGAAATCTCTCACATAAAACAATAAGGAAAAGCATGTTACGGCACATTAATCACGTGAGACACAACGCGAGCGAAAATATGATTACCATGTTTCCTATTTGTAACGTCGTTGCTTGAAATAGTACTGTTTATTTAATCTTTTTTAGTCATTTAAGCAGTTTTAATTAGTAGTTATTATCAGCTGCTTGTCAGAAAACCTTCAAAATTTTTTGAATGCACTTTAAGTCTCTTTAAAACTTTCTACAGATATTATTTAAATTTTTATTGAATTGACATTCAATTATTTTTTATATTTTATAATTCAGGGTCTAAATCGCATATACGTATTTGTATTTTCAAACAAATTATTCTGACCCTTTACAGGTCCCACGATCACGGCTGATTAAGATGGTCATCTCAGATTCTATATATATCTCAGATTAATAATTTCGGAGGTTGTTTTGATAGTGAAAGTAATTAGTAAAGCTCTTCAATTTATTTATATTTTTTTGGAAGTTCGGACATAGTTAATAACGAATAAATAAATATATACAATATCACAGACTTTGCTCTGATTCCAAATTAGGTAGCAAAAGCACTTGTGTTATGGAAATCGGAAACAACGACGGTACCACAAACACCCAGACCCGAGACAATATTGAAACGTTAGTTTGTAGAGACCTCAGAGATGGCGACACCATGCAAACCGATAAGCAAACCCACTCATAGCCACAAGTAGCCACACTTAGCTACACATAGCCATAACATAGTAGATATTATGGTGAGCATTCATATACCGAAACGTGAATATTCTTATTTTTATTTTTGTCGTATGGGAGAACCACTTAGAAGACCCATGCCTAGAAGTAGAGCCCATAATAAACGTTTTACAGTAGATATACGACGTTTGAGAATTATTTGTAATAAAAAGTTGGTAAAATATATAGGGGTCAGGAAAGCGAGACATTTTGCCACATGAATCATGTAAAGCGTGGAAAAATATCATTACCGTGGCTTTGTAACGTGGAATATTTTGTTTCTTTTTTTTTAATGGCGTGTGATTTGTTACAAATTTCACAAACGACAATCTAGACGAATTGCGAATACTGATCAAGTCTCCTTTTCTGCGAAAGTTAGTTACTGGCACAATTTTGTTAATGTGATCGAGAGAATTCAACAGTTTATATACATATATTTGTATCCCAGCCTAACTAATTACAATATTTGTAAAAGGAATAACAATGGAAAAAAATACAGCACTAACCCACTTAAAATAACTAACCAACAACGAACAGTGTTATATCTATTACAAAAACTTGATTTATATGCGACTGTAAATTTCACTCACGGAATATCAGATTGTAGTTTACGACGTGCGTGATTTGTAAACCACCAAGGAGAAGGGCGTTTTGCGTAAAAAACAATGTTTGATGGCTTGTACAATGACTCGAGAAGGGTTTAGACGTGTCGATAATAAAAAGACAGTGAAAAGAAGAAGGATCCCAGTCAAATTTGTATGACATGGAAGTTTTGGTTTTTAATACCTCATATAAGGGCCTTTTTTTAGTGACAAGACAAACAAGTCGTGAATCTGGTGGTAAGCGACACGTCTGTCATAGCAGTTGCAGTGCCACTCAGATATATAAATTGCAAAGATCTGAGGAGCACTGCCCTGCGCCTACGTAAGTTGACAAGTCACATATGGCTGTAATTTCTCCAGCACTCTTAACATTCAAAACCTAAAAGCGGTAATGCTTACATTACTCCTTGGCGATATAAATAGGTAAGGTGGCAATACTTCTGGCTTAAATTAACCCTTCAACCTTTAATTAATTATCAAAGGTAACCTAAGCTTATTGATGAATATTGCTTGCTTCCTTTCTGACTATAAACATATAGCAATAGGGTACTTTTTATTTTGAAACAGTGTTGCTTTTTCATATTTACATTTATGACGAAATAATTACGATTCTAAATTAATTCGGAGGACTTATTTATCACAGGAAATGTATAACGTTTTACATAAAATACGTAGAGTAAAATTTTACTCTTGGACTACGAGAGGGTGGGTGGTAGTGATTTTTAATATTAATGTTTGCGATGAAATAACGAGGGTCCCAATAAAATTATTGATCTGACTTTCTGATCTGATTACCAAAGGAATGGTCAGTTTAATGGTGGAAGTAGTTTGATAACATTTTACAGAAAATACGTAGACTAAAATTTTACATTTGGATTTCGAGGCGGTGGTATTGACCTATAATATCACTGTTTGCGTTGAAATAACGAGGATCCAAATTTAATTTATTAATTTTTGACTGATTATTTATCAAACATAAGTGTAAGGCTGCCTTTTCATCAGAGATGTGCGAGGTAGCGAGGCGGTGAGAGGATGCGCAGTGGCGCTTTGCGAGGATGCGTTAGGGGCATTTATTCGACACGGATTTCATCGCGCTCGCCGAGTAGAGACCACGTTGCCACCGTGCAGCGACCGCGAGCGTCTAACTGTCATGCCAAAATATGCCTATTTAGATTTTACGTTTTAATTTAAATGAGCGTCCCGGACACGCGGGCGAGATTGGCTTGAATTTGGTCTACGCGGCAGCCCGCGCGGCGACCGGACTTACGGACTCTTTTCAGCTATGCGCGAGTGGGGTACGGTGTGGTGGGGTGAGCAGTGGCGATGTGTCAGTGTCAGTTAGTGTCACATTTTCAGCAGTCTCCGGAGCTGCGCTAAGCGAGGCTAGGAAAATGAAATAATCCTGTTGGTGGATTTTTCCTCGCACCTCTCTGGTGGAAAGGCAGCCTAATAGATTTTGTATTACATTTTACGTATAATAGAGTCACATCGAGAGATGAGATCTTTCAAGACAATGAGTTTATTTGCTACTTATTAACTGGGTCCTTTTTTACTATATGTAAGTTGAATATCATGGTAGTAAAACATCGTGATTGACCATTAACTTAAAATTGCTATATGCAAGATGTTGATTCTATTCATCGCTGTGAACAATTGTAATATGATTGTCATATTACTACAATTGTTCATCGCTATGAACAATTGTAATAATATGTACAAATTTAGTATAGTGGCTCCGTTGAATCCGGCGAAATAGCAACCGCTCCATACTACATGACCATACTTACTCAACCAAAATGTGTGGGACATCTGATAATATTTTTTGCGATTGGAGAGCGTCTCACGCAGTAAAAGTTGTTCGTGTTAGGCGCCAAATCACTCTCTAAAATATCGACGAATAAAAGGCACCCAGCAATTTTGTTTGGAGTTAAAAACAATTATAATAGTACAGATGTTAGTATTAACAGAATCAATAAAAGTAAAAAATTTCAACCCAGGTTTAACCTTGCATGTTTTTTACATTGTGTTAAGAGAAACATGTGATAGTTGGGGAGTACTATAAGTTTTCGGAATGAACAATAATTAAATACTATAAATGGTCAGAAATGAATTTATTGTTTCTCAAAATATTCTCCGTTAGCGTTAATGCACTTTTTCATACGAATGAACCAATTTTGAAAACATTCATGCCACTTGATGAAACAAACTGTATTCTACAGCCAAAGAGTTCCATTTTCAAATGTTGTAATTACTTTTTAAATATTGTTCATGTAAGTGGCCAGTTCCGGAAACTTATAATGCGCCCTGTGTATTAAAATGTCTGTTATAAACAAAATATCAAAGCGTTTTTATATCACATTCAATAACACAATAGTAAAGTTAAATTCAGGGAAAAAGATTACTCATACGAAAACATCGATTTCATACAAGATGCTTGCGCGATTTTTCTATATGGGAGGAATTTATTATGCTTGAAGGGAATTCGTTTGACATCGTTATTTACGTTTTTTTCCAGGCATTACGTAGCTTGCAGGCTATTAACATTTTAGCATATTAATTGCAGTTGACGTAGTTGGTTCCATTTTATGTCTACTAACACAACGTGTTTCAACAATTTACATTAAGTAGTAACAGTCTTTACGGAATGCGTGGAAAATGTTTTTAGAGATTTCTGACATTACTAGTACACAGTTGGTCCATAGAAATTTTTGATCCTTATTAGAAACAGGATTGGATGGCTTGAAAAAACTCAGGCAGCTAAAATGATCTTATTGATCCGTCTTCTCCGGTACCCTGTATGCACATATCTGTATATACCCGACACGGTGTGTTTATTTTAAATGGGACAGTATGGGGAAATTCGAAACCATTAAGATACAAGGAAACTGTCTTAGCAACCATTAAGTTATTTTTTGTGAAAACAAATTTGTCATAGTCAATTTTTTTGTCAAGCGTGAGCTATCCATTAAAATGATAAAATTCATCAAAATTTTTTGGTAAGGGATAAAAAATCGAAACAGCATTAGTTGTCTAATTTCGTAAAAAAAAATTTTATACGTGTGTAAGAATTAGAAATCCCGGAATGGATACTAGCGATGGTAATAAAATGAAAAATCTTTCCACGTCTTCAGATTCCATGGAGGAGGTGTCATAACATTCGTTTTATACTGCTTTTAAGGAAAGTAGTGTTCAAACTTTAAATTTAATGGTACGTAAACAAAATGGCACTAACGTGACACCATTTTCTTTCGTAGCGAGGTAGGTATGTTATGACGTGTTCTGCTTTTAGTGTAGTACCGGTGCTAAAGCTATAGTCCTACAATGTCTTTACGACGTTAATAGTCGCTAGTAACGTATAAAGGCTGCTTGGACGTTCGACAGAGACGCTCCGTCACCGTCCATTTCATAATAAAATTAATTAACTAGAGAATGATAACCTATCGCCGCTCACCAGGTCCGCCCACTTTCGAAATTAGTAGATCCATGGACCGTATGAAGCCCCTTTGCATGAGCGTTTCACGTAAGTTCTATATTTAAATTTCGCGCTGTTTGCAATGCCAAATCCATCAAAAAGGCAGAGATAAAAAGTCTCTAAAATATTAAAAATAATCAAAATCCTACGAGACTGTCAAACTTTGTGCTAATACATATATATCAAAGTCAGTGAACTTCTCCATAAAATAGAGCGCGCGTCCAGCCGACCAAAGTACTTTCGCGTTGGCGTCAATCAAGATTGCAGCACGACACGGGTTGCCGCTGTAATCCTGCAGATCCTGGATTCATCAACTCAAGGTACGCGGTGCTTTATTCAGTGTCTGGTGATGACATTGCAAACCTGTACGGTTTCTAGTTTAAAAAAAAGATACAAATCGCGAGACAGCTCCACAAGCTTTCATCTATCCTATGTATGGGATATTTTCCATTTCTTTTAACGTCGTTTTCATACAACATATTAGAAAATTTTGTAAGGAAAATAGTAGGTACAGCGTCCCTAGTGGTCATGAGAACTAGACTAATATTATTTGTACAAATATTTTAGGTTATAATAATAATAATAATAAAAATCTTTATTTCAGACCATAAGTCCATAAGTGTTAGTATCATATAAAAAGAAAATCTTAAGCACTATTGTTAGTAAAAAATAAAAATGTACAAATAAAATAACAAACTAAACTAAAAAACCTCCAACGTTAGACATGTAGTGACGACCACCGGGCGACCATTGGTCCGTCCCAGTGGTCGGCGAACGCGGACAGGATGGTGTTATGGCTAACGACTGTTAACATGGTAAACTCACGGTAAAGTTGCTGATTGAACTTGCATAATGTGGAGGATTTATGTACTTTGTGGTTTGAAGCCTTTAATTTTTAAGCATATGATACGCAAGGCAGATCTTCGTAGGATTTTCGTAGCAGTAGAGCTCTAAGAGTTCGTCGAGGGGAGTACTACCTTCTTACCTATTTCTACTGCCAAGCAGTAACGTGAGCATTACTGCGTACGGTTTTGAAGGGTAAAGGTGCTGGTGAAATTACAGGCACATGAGACGTGTCAACTTATGTCTCAGGGTGACGGGCACAGTGGCAGTGTCCCTCAGACCTTTGCGATTTAAAGCTTTGTGTGGCACTGCAATGTCGCTTACCATCAGGTGCACGACTTGTTCGTCCTGTCACATGGTATCATAAAAAAAAGATAACTAGTGATTCTAAACGTAACGAGTTTATTATCTGTGCCACAAAGATATAAAATGATTTGATTTAAATCTATCTGTACGCAGGGTGAAACTAGTATTTTAATACACTAAAGAATCTGTATACCTCACCACTTTCGCCTTTGACCCCTTTTTATCACAATTGTTAACCGACTTCAAAAAAGGAGGAGGTTCTCAATTCGATTGTATGTTTTATTTTTGTATGTATGTTACGCGATAACTCCGGTATTTGTGAACCGATTTTCATGATTCTTTTTTGTTGGAAAGAGGGTACCCCCATAGTAGTCCCATTTAATTTTTAAGAAAATCGTCCACCTCTAAGGGTGGCTGTTCATGCATGAAGATTCATTTTTATAAATACCGCCCAAATTTTATTATAAGGAGCAATTATTTCAATGGTTGATTTTACTATTCTTCAATTCAAAGTGTTTTTCTCTCTCAATATATATAGTTAGAACAGATTTTTATTATCTCCTGTCTCAAGTCCCGTATAGGGGCGAACTAGGGGATGAATCCGGGTTTACGCACTTTCCAGTAACCGATTTCAATAAAACTTGGTAATTATATGTAATTCCATAATTAAAGCACTTTTGAGGTCGGTTTTTTTAGTACTCTGTACTGAGATTATCATATGTCATGTTGAAATCAAACCCCGAGTGAACAGCTGAGAATGTTGTCGTTTATAATAATACTCTTAAAAACGTTTTTGACATTCGCAACGGAACAAAATTATTTCCAATATAATGGAGAGATTAATTATTTCATAATTTAAGTACCTTCAAAAGCTTCCCGAGGAATGAATAATAATACTAAGCTACTAACGGCTAATTCCATGAGATAGGCAGCAATTTATTCCGCTGTTCAATCCGCAAGCAAAGTCCGATAAAAGTAAAAAGTTTTCAAATTGGAATACTTTTCAATCCAGTTAAAGGATATGACTTCGAGTGTTTACTGTTTATATTGAATATACTGGATTCGGAAGGTAGCAAGAGATACAATACGGAAGTCCGTATCTCGGAGATCCGGTATAAATCAATCCGCCATGTTTGTACTGGCACACTCGGAATAGAGATGAGGTTATTTAATCAATAACCCATATTGAATAATCGATAAAGTGACTTTATCGTTTTCGGCGAATGAAGCAATACTTTTCAATGTTTCTATGTGGGTAACAAATGTAGTTTCGAAGGTCTGTGCTAACAATCCGAGCTTTGTTACGTGAGAGATATTGAGTTCAATTTCTAGTACAACCGATTCGAATACATGGTTCATAGTACTTTGGCAGACAGTAATAGAAACTGACAAATTTATTTACTGAAAATTATATCTTACGTCTGCTTACGTCCATTTACGTAGCATTCAACAGTAAAAACAGTAACAGTTTCGTTTACCTCGATGTATTTTTATTATGACGGTGATTGTGGGCTATGAAATGGATGCTTTTGAAATAATAAGACATTTAAATAAAAAGGTGGGATGACGATGCAAAGAGGTCACATCGTCACAACCGCATTTATTACATGTACACTGTAAAATATCGGTCTTGTTCAAGTTCGCCTATTAAGATAATTGTTGGAATCAATCACAACAAAATTTGTCACTACAATCATTGTAGGCTTAGGGCGACTGCGCTGCAGTGGCGCGGCGTCTATGGCGCTTCAGTAATTTTTAGTTAATTAAAACGTGATACACACAGAGAGCGGGTGCGGTTCGGGTGCGTGTCGGGTCGGAACCGCGGGACAGGCGCACGCGACTGCGCTCTGTGTGTCCTGTTGTCGTCCATATAATAATAATAATAATGATAATGATAACGATGACGATGACGATGACGATGACGATGACGATGACGATGGCGATGGCGACGGCGACGGCGACGGCGACGGCGACAGCGACGGCGACGGCGACGGCGATGACGATGGCGATGACGATGACAATAATAATAATAATAACGCACACACTCATAGTCCCGCACTAGGGAAACCATGTATCGCGGGTGCCATGGACACACACATAGACAACCACAAATTACACCCAAATGCACGAGAGAAATGTAGGCCATAAAAATATTTCTCCCGGCCCGGGAGTCGAACCCGGGACCTCTGAGTGGCAGTCAAGCATGGTAACCATTCGGCCACAGAGGCAGCCCTATATAAATACACGGTTTTGACCCGACTCGCACCCGCTCTCTCTCTGTGTGTAACGCTTAATTGTAACTGCAAAAGTGGCGCGCGGATGCAACTTCGCTTCTAAATATTGTATGAAAATCAGTACGGTCTCTGCAGCGCTTCTATAAGCTTCTAATATGAAGGTGCCTTTAGAACAGGGATGCACAGACTTATTAAGACTAGGGGCCACTCGGGCAAATCATGAATTGATGGCGGGCCGTCAGAAGTATAGGTAATTAAAGACAATAAAGAATTGATAATAATGTATTAAAATTGAAAAATAATTTATTAATTTGAAGCGTGGCACTGCATAGTGCTTACAATCTTTTTTATATTTGGTTCAAATTTACTTGTAGCAACACGTAAAACTGCTTCCAAACTTTCATTTGCAAGGCGGTTTCGATTTTTTGTTTTATTATTATTTAGTATTGAAAAAGTTTGTTCACATATATAGGTAGAACCAAATAAGCTGGCACATTTCAAAGCGTTTATGCGCAACTCTTTGTACATATTTTTATCAATGCAGTGGTAAAAGGTCAACAAGTCTCCTTCGTTGAATTTGTTGCGTAAATCTTGGTCGTTTTGAATGTCGATAATTTCTAACTGCATTGACTCTGGCGCATTTTCAATTGAAATCGTGAAAGGATTGCTGAATATGTCCAACAGAGATTTCACTTTTTTAAAGTCCGAAAATCTGTCTTGAAAAGATTGAATCAAAATATCTAGCTTTTCTACATAACTGAAATTAATCACAGTTTTGTTGAATTTTTCGGCCATTTTCTTATAATTCGGAAAATGATTGTAATTTCCAGAATTCAGTTGCGATCTGAAAAGTGTCAGCTTGCATTAAAAGGATGATACATGAGCGTAGAGCTGGGATATCAGTTGATTTTTGCCTTGAAGCCGTGTGTTCAAGACATTCAAATGATTTGTAATGTCAATTAAAAAAGCCAAATCACACAACCAACCAGGATTTTTAAGTTCCGGGACATCCCTTTGCTTTTCCGCCAGAAATATTCCAATTTCTTCTATTAAATTTAGAAATCCTTCCAGTGTCAATCCACGACTTAGCCACCTTACTTCTATATAAAACAGCAAATCTCCATATTCGCTTTCGATGTCATCAAGGAATTGTTTGAATTGCCTGTGATTGAGTCCTCGTGATTTTATGAAATTTACAGTCGAAACTACCACTTTCATGACATCTAGAAATTCAATTTTTTTAGAACAGAGGGCTTCTTGGTGTATAATGCAGTGAAACTGCATGAGATGATGAGTTTATGTTTTTTTTTTGCAGACACTTTTTTGGCAAAGTAACTAGCCCGGAATTGACACGAATCATAGAAGGAGCACCGTCAGTCGCAACTCCCGATAATTTTGATAAGTCCAAACCAGTTTTTCAACACTTATCCAAAAGTACATTGCATAAGTATATCAACTCTTTTGGTTTGACCTTTCAATGAACACATTCCTAATAACTCTTCTACGACTTCAAAATCTTGAGTAACACCTCGTATGAATATGAGTAGTTGAGCTGTGGAACTAATATCAGTGGATTCGTCGAGTGCTAATGAAAAAAAATCAATGATCTTAGTTTTTTCAGTTAATTGTTCCGCAATATTACCTGACAAAGTCATAATTCGTCTTTGGATCGTCATACCGCATGCGGCCCGCGGGCCGCGGTCTGTGCATCCCTGCTTTAGAACAACAAGGAAACAAGTTACGTGATCACCTTAAACAAGATCTTGTTTATATGTTACTTTCGAAACAATTCCTTTATAAGTACATTATATGAATGGACGCAAACAAAAAATCCCGTATAAAATCATATTTTTGTTCCCGATTTCCCGGTATATCCCCATATTTTATATTTACTTCGGTATTAGTGCGCTACAGGATGTAACCTAATCCGTGGAGGAAAATATTCTTTTGTTCCTGATTCTTATTTCATGATTCATTCATATGCGGCCTTTCTAGTGATTGTTTTCGTAGATGTTATCAATAATAAATGACGTGTTTCTTGATGAGGAGTGAAGCATCAATCGGGGATGGTTGTTGCAATTTTTTTGTTTTATACTGATACCTCCATAAAATATTTACAGTCAACAGCATGCCAAGCTATATACTTTTTTTCGAATATCGCCTCCAGTGTAACGAAACAAGATCCGTCAATGTGTGCTACGGCCTTTTTTTATGGAAGTAAGTGAGGCGACGAACAAGTCAGCTTTAAATTGACAAGTTCCATGTACTTGTAATGTGACCAGCACCCTTATCCCTCAAACAAAACAGTAGTGCTTACATTACGCTCGGCGGCAGAAATAGGTAAGGTGGCAGTACTTCCCTGGACGAACTCTTTCATAAGGTGCTCTACTTCTAATACTACCTGACGTGTTATCACTGCCTGTACATGAAGGAATTTTTAACATTTACCTGTAAAATAGAACAAAACATATAGGTTTTTATAGTGTGAGAAAGGTCTTCCTACAACCTTTTGTTTATGAGTAATTGATAGTATAAAGAAATATAAAAAGTATAAAGAAGCATAAAAATAAGATAGCTATTTAGTAGCAGTAGAGCTCCTTGTGAAAGAGTACATCCAGGGAAGTACTGCCATCTTCCTATTTCTGCCGCCAAGCAGTAACGTCAGCACTACTTACTGTATTCCGGTTTTGAAGGGTAAGTGTGCTGGTGAAATTACAGGCACATGGGACTTGTCAACTTATGTCTCAGGGTGACGGGCGCAGTGGCAATGCTCCTCAGATCTTCGTGATTTAAAGCTCTGAGTGGCACTGCAATTGTTATGGACAGGCGTGTAGCTTACCCTCAGGCACACGACTTATTCGTCCCGTCACTTGATATTATAAAAAAATATTAATAATAAATATTCAGTTTTTATGTTTTCATGATTGTTACACATAGGAAATGAAACATTTTTTTCGAATTTAAATCACGTTTGCTTTTTCGACTCTGTCAGCCGTGACCATGAAAACTGTAAAGGGCCCAAAACGTTGGTTTGTTTGAAAAAACAAAAAATAAATATACGCGTTTTAGATCCGAAAAAATAGTTTCTTTTCCTGTGAAAAATAAATTTTATCCCATTTAAAGAATTTGAACATTGCAGCGGATAGAGTTGTAATTACCCAATGAGGACAACGAATACAAATGACGTCATAATTAAATAAACTATGACAACTACCAGCTCTGCCGCAGCTACATTTAATGTGTAACAATACCGCGTGGAATAATTCCTTTAACTGGCGTTTTCGATAGTATTGTTTATATATTGTTTGTGGTATGTTTTATTCCTATTTATTGGTGTAGTTATTACCAGAGTAGAATTGCCAAGGCGTTCAGATGATAATAATGAGAAAAAAAAGAAAACATGAAAAAGAAATTAGTTATAATATTAATAATATATAATTCCCCAAGTGTGGTTCAAATCTGCTAACAAGCTGAGAAAAATAAAGAAAATAATTATAGGTAATAATAACGCACACACTCAACAGAGCCCAGCACTAGGGAAACCATGTGTGGTGGGTGCCATGGACATACATAGACAACCACATATTACAACCAAACTCACGAGACAAATAAATGTTAGGCCCTACAAATATTTCTCCCAGGCAGGGAATCGAACCTGGGACCTCTGCGTGACAGTCCGGCATGGTGGTTACCGTTCGGCCACGGGGGCAGATAATAATAATTAGTTGGCATAGCGTCTGGCACGGTTTGCTAGAAGGCGTCGGCGTTGGTTCGAATCTAGCCGGATCAAAGGAATTTTTTCTAAGTGATCGGTCTTTGTATTAATAATTATAACAAACAAATGGAGTAATTTACATAATATAATTGAATATCATAGGAAATGAAACTATTTTTTACGGATTTAAATTTCGTATGTTTGGTTTTTTCAAACAAACCGACGTTTCGGGCCCTTTACAGGTCCCATGGTCACGGTTGACTGACCTGTAAAGTTCCGTCACACGTCGCGGTCCATACGTGTAAATAAATAAATTGTTTTTATCATATTATTATGTATGTTAGTCTATAAGGTATGTCTTTTATGGGTCTTTTGTAAACTGAAAATAAATAAATAAAATAAAAAAATATGCCAGACAACTATACGAAATATCTGGTCTCAAACTAGGGAATTCCCTGGACAATGAGTACCAGAGGAATGGAATTAACTCCGATGCACTTCCCAGAACACGCAGCCAAGAACCAATCCCAGTGACCTCGCCATACGTGGCTATGATATAGCGAGGTACAGTAGGTATGGTATAGTCAACACCTTTGTATTAATAATTTATTTTAAAACTATACACTTTAAACAGAGCGTGTTCAACCTTGACTCTGATATTAAATCGCACCCTGGGGGTTATAAGGTCACATCTGCGAAATTACATTTTTTCAGGAGAGAGGAAAGATTTTACGAACGAAATATGTCGATAACTTTTAACGCTTTGACGTATGATCACTTATGACTTTATGATATGAATTTGTCAATAGTATTGTTTTACGTATAGTACGTATAACGTACGTACGTTAATACGTATAGAGTAGCACAGTTTTCTTAAAAAGATACTTTATTTTGTAACGATTTTATTTCGAGCTGAAGTTGTCAAAATCTCAAAACCGAGAAATAATGTTTAAAGAGATGAAATAAAAAAAATATATACTTTTCTTGTGTGGTAATTCATACCTAAATATTGACAGATCGGCCTTTTCTTACTGATCACGGTAGTACACATAACAACATTTAAAAATACATTTTGTATACGACCTTTCAACTAACGGAGGTAGTTTTAGACAGTTATGTACAAAAGTATTATTCGACACTTTTGTACTATCTCCTGTATAAGAGGTAAACAGCACAGGCGACGTCCAGCGCCGTTACCACATAAATTAGTCAACGAATGATTAATGTCTTGAGATACGGCTTATCTGCCGTTGCAGTCCCTGAGGCGCGGTTTGATGTAATTTACTAATGATTCTCCTATTATGAGCACTGGTTTATGTTTCCACGTGCGTTTAATAAATTATTATTAAACGCACGTGGTAACATAAACTGCTTATAATTATATTATTACCAGCAGATTAAGTCAAAATAACACGGCATCAAAATCTTTCCACATTCGTGAAACAAGGCGTGAGGCGGATCTTTCCGTTATATTGTTAGCGTATCACCAATCCACATGAAGCGTTTATGGAACAAAGTTGGAATTGCACGTCGCGATTCCGTCACCCCTATTTCAACTTTGGGGAAGAGGACATAAGGTGGAATCTAGCCCTTATGTTGTTGACATACCACCAATCAGCACGAAGCTTTTGCTTCCGCTTGCGATGTGAATAGCTAAGACGTGACATTTTTTGCATGCTGATCTGTTCTCTGACACACAAAACTTAGGACTTTTGAGGTTCTTTCAGGCATCTTTGACCAAGTTGTCAATTACAATGAGATTGTGGTTAATATTTGTTACAAACTCGTAACAGAAATTTTTACTACATCCTATCATCGACTGGAATAACATCGATAATTTAATTCCTATCTTTCTTCTAAGCAACTTATCATTATAATATATAGACATAAATGAAGGTTATAGCTAGCATGATAGTTTTTTAAAGATTGTTTAACTGTTTTAGACATATGTTCTTATTTATATATGATAAGTGCTCTCTGTCTTTCTTTGCTATTTAATTGTTATTTTATATCTATTTTTTTATTTAATACAGGCCTAATGACCTATGTAATATGTAATTTAAGGGCTAACATACATACAAATACGTATGGCGCAATCTGGTGTCAGGTAACCGGCCGCATATAATCAGCCAATAGACTTCCTTTACGTCCTCACGGTACTTCCAAGTTATTTAACCTCTTAAGGCCCAATGTACAACAAAATGTACATAATATGTGTAGTGATTCAAACAGAGACAATATTATTCCTATGATCACGTAAACGCCCAGTGTGCAGTCAACCGCACTTGAAGCTATCTTTTGTCCGAATAGTGCAACGGAATAGATCCTTCAATGTGTAACTTGGTGTGCTGTCGTCTGTACATATAATGAAAATAATATCGCAATTAAACAAAACTGAGGGTATACTTACGTGGGCCTGGAGTAATTAATGTACATTGGACGGCAGCGATTTTCCTATTCTGGGGTCTTATCTTTGTAAACTTTATAATACGGAGCAATAAATTGAATTGAAATTTTGCCCTACTCATATATATATATCACTTCATAAATCCTCCACAGTTTCCCTGATTACAAAATAGCCTACCGTTGCACATGTTGCGTAGTTATTACTATGTCTGCTCTCTAGAAGATTCATTCAACAAATTTTGCCAGATCTTAGCGTGATTTTCAAGCTGTTCGGGCTGCACAAAATGAGCCTCCCCGCAATGACGTACTATTCATGGTTTTTTTATATAATACTAAGTGACGGAACGAACAAGTCGTGTGCCTGGTGGTAAGCGTCAATCTTATCCATAACAATTGCAGTGCCGTTCAGAGCTTTAAATCACATAGATCTTAGGGTCACTGCCACTGCGCCCGTCAACGTGTGACAAGATATTAAGTAAGTAAGTTAAGTAATTTCACCAGCACCCTTACCATTTCAACCCGGAGAAATGTTCACATTACTACTTGGCGGCAAAAATAGGCAAGGTGGCAGTACTTCCCTGGACGAACAAGGAGCTCTACTGCTACTTGTGAAAGTCCCCTGCCAAGCCGCCAAGAAATAGTGTATGTCTTCGACGCGATAACAAAGAATGACAGAAAGAGTTGTTTGAAAAGTTAAACATAATTTTAATTGTACACCTTTAAAACAGCTCATTATTAACCTTCATATACCCGCGTCAAATAGTGTAGCACGTATACCTGCGCACGGTCTGTGAGACCGAAAGTTCCAGGGACATTTTAGTATGTTTAGTATATTATGTAAAATATCATCGTAAAATTAAGTTTAATATTAAAAGGAAATGTGTAAAATTGTATCGTGCAACTTTTTATACATTTTTTTTTATATTAGAGATAAGCAGTGTTTTATTACAACCGTTGGTAATTTACAATATTCCTAGGAGCCACAAATAGTTGAACAAAAATATACTTTTTATAGTATCAAAATAAAAAAAAACTCTGATATGTCAAAGAAATTATTCTTTGACATACAATTTTAAAAACCATAAACTAAATAGCATGTTGCATACAAAAATATATCTTGCTCAAAAAACGTTTTAGTGTCATCGATGCAGCATTTTTATTCCATTTAATTTGACTATCTTTGCCTAGGTAGTAAACTAGAAACTTCTCCTCGCTTTCAGAACTATCTCCTGTTCTGTGTCATTTCTCACTTGCTATACTTCTACATGTTCCTGAAAGTCACTGCTATTTTCGCCCTCACAGTTGGAATCGGAGTCATTCTCTTCCAAAAACCTTCACATGCGTTCCTCATATATGTAAAAGGGAATAAAATATGACGTAAAACAATTTACAAATATAATACCAGAGAACGAAAAGTGAAGAGAACGGACACTCTCCGCCCCTCCCTAGCTTTAGATACCGCACCACGCCCCGCACGTTGCCGGTCACATTGACAGAACGACGACAAGGCCGTCGGCGAGCCGTTTTCGCGCGAAGACGGCTTTGATATTTTAATATAGTTTTCATTTATTCATTACGAAACTTGTACGTTAATATAAAACATAATTTTACGTTACTATTTATAATAGTCGTGAATTGTGCTGCGTATGGCTGTTTATCTTCATTTTTCGAAAGACGAAACGAAGTAAGTAAAAAGTTATGTCTGAGACTCATTCAGTTATTGTTTTCTTCATTCATTTACTGCAGAATAATATATGTATGTATAAAAAACACAGATTTATTATATCAACATAATGAACGAGGCGCCATGACTTCGTGTGCTAGTAGACAAGGGTTCTCGAATTTTCAATTCATATTGCCTATAAATATTACGTAAGTAGCGAATATACCTAATTAATGATGATCAACTTGGACACGCAATTTCAAATACCTTGGTTACCTTATTTAAAAGTACATGTTCAAAATATAACATTTTAAGTGCTTTTATATATTTTTTAAATAAATCTTCTATATTACTCTAGTTAGCGAGTTAATGAAAAATAATATGATATTATATCGATATAAATACATAACAGACATGTGTAATTATTAGGATTCTGGATTCTATTAATAGAATCATAGATAATAGATTCGTGTTAGCATTTTCGCTATGTTGCCGCGCTGATCACGTAACGTAATAGTGCAAAAAAGTGATGGGTAACCCTGCCATATCACGCATACATTTGCGCGTGTGCAGATAGCGCCTTGCTGTACGTAGTAGTAGTAGGTAAATAATTTTCGACTGTCGTATGGAGTGTTCGGGGTGTGATAATACATAACGTAATCTCAATTATAATGAAAAAGAATACATATCTATAGGAATTACTAAAAATATGAATAACCTAAAACTGTGACACCTATACCCGCGTCAGTCGGTCTAAGAGACCGATCGGTGTCATGTACGGGTACATGTATTGTATGCACGAATACTCCTATTACCTTAGATGAAGTTAGCCACGAACCATGCAGCTAGCAGTGAGCACGAAGCTCTAATGTTTTTCGTTTAAAAAAACACGGCAAATGATAATCGTCAGTCTGAGAGATCAACGCGCGGGTATACGAAGGTTAAGAAAAACGTTGTACGAGTGTACATGAATTATATTGTATCAAAGTCAAGATTTTTGTATTTATAGTATCATAGCACATTGCGTAGCAAATTCACGTCGTGGCTGCTATGGAGGCATTATCGACTACCGTGCGTGCATGTAAATCGTGACGGTAATATTTATATGGTTATCATACGTGTCAGGGAAATGTCTTTGAACCGAAGGAAGATTCTGCGATGTTCTGGCACAGATATGCTATGTTATGTACTTTTTAGACAGTCATAACGTACTTATATAATATTAATAATATAATATAAATATATAAATATATATAAATAATATTATATAATATCACAAGTTTGAAACCGATGTAGGAAAAATATAAGTAATTAAACACAATTAATTAATTTTGTATGTATGTAGTGAAAAAAATTATGTTGGAATGAAATATCTATGTACGCGAACTAAAGATGCTATAATTGAGCAGTGGTCGTAAAAATGAAAAACTTAGTTTAAGAATCTTTTCCCTTATATTTATGTAATAATTAAAAGCGTAAATTGGATCCTTTTCTAAACGTAATATGTTGTTGTTTTTTTTAGATTATTTCCGTTAAGGTTATGGCGAGGGTTTAAATACAGCCAAGTCTTGATGAATTTTTCTTTTACTAATTTTAGGTAAATATTCATGTAACGCTGACTCTTCAGTTAATTTTATTTTATAGGCATTAATCTTCGTCTTCATTGGCTCATCATATCGAGTGGAGTCAATTCTGAATTTCAATTTAGTTGACCTACTATAAGAGGCAACAATAAGTTTACAGATAACAAAACTGCCATAAATTGACTTTAATATGTTTTATATATTTATTGAACTAAATTTACTTTGTGAAATCATATTTTGCAGTATTTTTAGAATTTCGAATTAATTACGATCTGTATAATCTATAGTAGAACAGCTGGCAATCTGTTTAAAAAAACTCACCATTTGCAAAATCCGTAAATGTTGTGTTGTGAAGCGATATTTATTCATACAAGAAATAAATTATAGTTGTATCTATTTCCTCGCAAATGTGATAAAAACATTACAAACCACGAGTTACTAAAGCCCTCAGCCTTCGGCTTCGGGCTCCTAATGAGCTCTCGTTGGTAATTTCTTATTTATGCCAACGATATCTTTGTCTACCGCCCTTAATACACAATATACTATTGATATCTCTTAGATTTACGGAATAATCGTCTGGGCACACTTAACGATTACAGCTCGTATAGCATTATGCACTTTGTGTCAATTGTGTAATGTACAAATTGGATACGATACGGTAGCTGCTGGAATTCCGAATTTCCTGGATGATTTTCCTGAATGATTCGTGACCTGCATTATGACTAGTATCGAGTTTGTACGTTACACAATGGACATAAAGTTCATTATGCTGTGGTTACAAAAATTCGTGACCATTCTATTCCGCGACAATGCAAAATGAGAGAAATAAAATAGTAGTGTGAAAGAGTTCGTCCAGGGAAGTACTGCCACCTTACTATTTCTGCCGCCAAGCCAAATGTTCCGGTTGTGAAATGTAAGGTTGCTGGTGAAATTACAGGCACATGGGACTTGTCAACTTATGTCTGGTGGTGACAGGCGCAGTGACAGTGCCCCTCATATATTGCGATTTAAAATTCGAGTGGCACTGCAACTGTTATGGACGGGCGTGGAATCTACAATGAAGCGCATTACTTGTTCGTCCTGTCACTTGATATTATAAAAAAAATCATTTCTACAGTCGATTTTTTTTTTAATATTCGAAAATGCATTATTCTACATGATCCTTATGTTTGCTGGTAGGTGCAACTATTCTCAGGTACTTCAGCTTTCAATTCTGTTTATTAAGAGCTCCTAGGCACTATTCATTTTCTAGCGGATGTTATGATATCGCTCATCCGGTGTTCAGAAATCCATAAGTGTACAATTTAAATTTTTCCAGGACAGAATAAAGTAACTTTTCCATTTTAATTTCGTTCTAATACTACAACAACCCTCGCGCCATGTTATGAATGTTAAGCGATAAGATCTTGAAGGTACATTAATGTCTTTCTTACTCTACCAAAAATACTTTAAGTTATTTATGCCACAATTATCATAGTTTTGTATGTTTTTACAATTTTGTCATTGTTACACCGGATGAACGATTTATAATCAACGTAATAATAGGCGATACTGAAGCACAATAAATTTTATTCCACATGGAAGTTCGTTATAGGAAATACGAGTATATTTATGACAACCGATGGCAGATGTTGAAAGTTGTAGTTTATGATTTTAGTAATAAACTCCTGCGACTTTGTTAGTGTTTTTCTAACAACCTTGTAAACTGTGAATATAATATATTCCCACTTTACAAGGCATAAATATGATTGTAAATATGTTTCAGTGTAAAAAAAGCAAACGTTATGTACTTTTAAAAATGGAAAATTTATTTCACTATTGCCTCGGCTGAACAATAGTTATAATTCAATTAAATTAGAATTGCCAAGAAATAACAAGAAAAGTCATTCAAATCTCATTTTGCAGACGTTTATGTAAGTAATTGAAATGTAAGGTATACGTATAATCTAATAATAAGTATTATAACTGAAATTAAATAAAAATATAATGAATATGTAGAGAAAAAAATACTTTTTTCTATTTAAAGGTAGCAAAGAGATGGTGATAACCTGGAGCATTTGGTGATGGTGACAGGGAAGGTGGAAAGAAAAAGTTCTAGAGGCAGGAATTCTGCCCTCCTAACTAAGGGTCGTATTCTAGAACTCTACTCAATGCTCAAGTCAGGATTTGAGTATGGTTTAAAGCACTCGAAATCATATTCAAGTCCCTGCTATTAGGGTCGTATTACCAGTGCTTGTGTTTCCAGTGCAATCCTGACTTGAGCATTGAGTAGATTTCTAGAATACGACCCTAAGAGTGCAGTAACTAAGTCAAATCTGTTTTCGAGAAAAACGTGATTAAAGAATGGTTAAAGAAAATCATTTAAAATGTACAGTGGACGTGGCATATATCTCCGTACAACTTGAGTTACCTATCAGTAATTGGTGAATCGAAATGGTTGACAGGATGAAGTGGAGTCACGATCCTTAGCATTGCGGAAGCGATTAAGATGAAGGAAGGTAGCAAATTTCCTATTGTAAAGTCGTACCTGTAAATAGGTTTTCCACCACTGGCTTTACCAGCGCGGAACCAGAGCACCATGTAGACACGATCCTCTTTGGTGTCGGGGGTGACGTCACAGGGCAGCGATGCGGTACGGCCCAGAACTGCGTCCACGTCCACCGTTGACACTAAAACAAACACATTACATCCGTTATGACAAAGCGTAATTTTTAATAATATTTAATCTTAATTTTAATTAATATTAAATTTAATTTAGTATTATTCTCATTGATTAAATAATGTTTAATATTTAATCAATGAAAAGACAACGCAAGGAAAAAAGCTTATCGAGTTTTTAACCGACTTCAAAAAACGAGGAGGTTCTCAATTCGTCTGTATGTTCTTTTTTTGTATGTCTGTTACGCGATAACTCCGGTATTTTTGAACCGATTTTCATGATTCTTTTTTTGTTGGAAAGGGGATACTTCCATAGTGGTTCTATTTCATCTTGAAGAAACTCATCCACCTCGAAGGGTGGCTGTTCACGCATGAAGATTCATTTTTATAAATAGCGCCTAACTTTAATTTAGGAGCAATTACTTTAATGGTTGATTTTGCTATTTCTCCAATTCAAGGCGTTTTTGTCTTATACTTTGAGTAGTGAGAACCGATTTTTATTATCTCCAGTGTCAAGTGCTATATAGTGGCGAACTAGGGGATATTTCTATAAAAGCTTAGCTTAGCTTAGCAAATAGACGTAATTCCACTTACTTTTGAGGTCAGTTTTTTTAGTACTCTGGACTGAGATTATTAGGTTTTCTCGTTTATTACAAACGGCTCTGGCTCTTTACAGCACATGGGGATCTATTCTCGTTATTCGTCCGATATTTGTCCGAAACAATTACTGTCAAATAATTAATCTATAAGTGTGCATTTGGAGTATTGCACTTTATGGATGTGAAACATGGGCACCGACACAACGAGATAGGGAAAGATTAGAACCTTTTGAGATATGGTGCTGGAGGAGGATGAAGGGTATAAGTTGGATAGAAAAGAAAACCAATGAGGAAGTATTGGGAATAGTAAACGAGAAAAGGTCGATACTGAATATTACAGAGTATATACGCGGGAAAATTATTGGACATTTGATACGACACGGCAACCCCTTTAAGACCATTTTGGAGGGAAAGATCGAGGGGAAGAGGGGAAGAGGTCGACCTAGGCGCAGTTACATAGACCAAATAAAGGAAAATACCGGTGTCGTGTCGTATAAGGAGGTCAAGAAGCTGGCTTGTAGGAGAGAGGACTGGAAGAGGCTCCACCGACTAGGCTTGTATATTTCATGAACTACGAACTATTAGGAATATATTCCCTACACTGACCGACATGAACGAGTTCGTCTTGCACGGTTTTAACAGTTCATCGTTCTTTTTAGTTCAGTACGAACTGGGAACCGTCTGCGTTGATAGTTCACCTGTCTTTTATACAGTAGGAGCGGTGCGAGCGGGACAAATAGCAATCTTTCACTACTTTTAGTACAAATTCGAGTGGAATGCACGATTGAACGTTGCCAGCTCGTTTTAAGTCTATAATACGTATCTACATTATGTATATATACAAGTTTGCAAAAAAGTGATATTTTTTAGTAGGTATCTGTATGTGTAATATCAACCTACGTGTACGAGTATAAGAAATAGTTGTACCTAAATATTGATTTTTAAACACACCATTCTAACCAAAATTCTTATTTTGTAAAAAAAAAGGATATTTAGTTAGAATGACAGTCTTTACACCTGTAAAATATGAAGGAAAATGAAATAGTACCTACAAGTAAATAGTAGTAAGTTTAATTCGCATTATGCGTCTTTGCCGAATTCCTACAGTAATTGTTACGGATGGAGAACGAGAGTACAGGGCGTGGCCAACTAGCCATGCCGTGACCATGAGATTTGTAAAGGAATCGAAACGTTGGTTTGTTTGACAAAATAAATATACGCAACTTTAGACCCGTAAAAAATAATCTCAGTACAGAGTATTTAAAAACCGACCTCAAAAGTGACGGAATTACATCTATTTGCCAAGTTTTATTGAAAACAACAAGTGCGCAAACTCGGATTCATTCCCTAGTACTAGTACTAGTAGTAGTATACGGAACTTGACACAGGAGATAATAAAAATGGGTTCTCACTACTCAAAGTATATTGAGAGAAAAACGCCTTTAATTGGAGAATAGCAAAATCAACCATTAAAATAATTGCTCCTTATAATAAAATTTAGGCGCTATTTATAAAAATGAATCTTTATGCGTGAACAGCCATCCTTAGAGGTGGATAATTTTCTTCAAAATGAAATGGGACCACTATGCAGGTATCCTCTTTCCAACAAAAAAGAATCATCAAAATAGGTTCACAAATACCGGAGTTATCGCGTAACGTACATGAAAAGAAAAAACATACAGGCGAATTGAAAACCTCCTCCTTTTTTTGAAGTCGGTTAAATAATTCACTTCCTATGTCTAATGTCCTAAACGTAATAGCATTTAATTTAACGATGTTTAGATATAATAATTAACGACCTCGGTGGTAGGTCCCGGGTTCGATTCCCTGTAGGATTAATTTGGGAAATTAACTTTTCTTACTTGATTGTGGTTTGAGTATTCTGCAGTAGTTATAGTGCAGGGGATTCCAAAGTTTGAAGTAATAGGTGAGGCTGTCTGGTACAATTTAGCAACTTAACTGCAAAATTGATTAAAACCATATTCAGAACAAGTCCAATATGTGAAACTAAATACTTTAGACTACGGGGACCTCTCTGACATCGGAAAAAAACTGATTCATATTAAATTGAACCTACTGGACCAATACATATTAAGAACTATTATAAAAGTTGAATAGTTTCATATAGGTTTTGTTGAATTTTATATACTCGACTTTATGATCCTTTTAATCAAGACATTTTGTAGAGACATGCCTAAAAACTTTAGGGGCCTTGAATGACTTGAATTTGAAATTGTAATGTATCAGGCAATATATTCTGTACCTTCAGTGTATTTTATCTTAAATCCATTATCAAATACTGCCTACTGTCTACTGTCAAATTCTCTTTACTTAGTAAATTAAATTTGAAATCTTTATATTGATTTAACATAGCTTGTACGTACGTAAGATAATTTGCTTGCGAAGAACGATTTGAAAACTTTACGTGGTGCTCGTTTTTTTTTTTTTTTATAATATCAAGTGATGGGACGAACAAGTTGTGTGCCTGATGGTAAGCTACACGCCTGTCGATAACAGTTGCAGTGCCACTCAGAGTTTTAAATAGCACAGATCTGATGGGCATTGACACTGCGCCCGTCACCCTGTGGCATAAGTTGACAAGTCCCTTGTGCCTGTAATTTCACCAGCACCCTTACCCTTCTAAACCGGAACGTAGTAATGCTAACATTACTGTTTGGCGGCAGAAATGGGTAAGGTAGCAGTACTTCCCTGGACGAACTCTTTCACAAGGAGCTCTACTGCTGCTGCTGCTCTTTGTAAATATATATTTAATTATATTCACAATGATTATTTAAAAATATTATAGACAAAATTAACCTGAAAAACCTAAATGGATCATTTCTGCTTGTGTACAAGCTTCTAATCAAAAGCACAATGACGTAAACACAAGACGTCACGAACTTCGCAAAATGAAAACTATCGGACTTTACGAGGATGTATCTCCAAAGGTGAGTGAGGTTTGTCACGCTATAGAAGACAGTGAAAGGAGCTCTAAAAATACAGCGTGACGTGAGTTGAAACTTACCGAAGGGGTTGACCTATTTGGCTGACATAGAAAACGTATGATAACTGTACTCTAATGGTGGCACTTCACATATCTATTTGTGATTGCGTATTTGTGTTTACAATCTGGTCGCCAGAGTGTCTTTGACAAATAAGTATAAAGAGATTAACGTTCTTACGTCACAGTACATTTATGAAGATGTTATTTGTGTTAAGAAAATTTTTTTTTATGAGAAATATTGACATTAATACGAACAACAAAAACAAACTAGCTGTTCTTGACAGTCGTCTTCATAAAGTCTCAAATTCATTTAAGGGGCAGTGTACACGCTTCTACAATAAGATTCCGATTGATATTAAAAATTTGCCAATTACGAGGTTTAAAACTATTGTGAAACAAAAACTTTGTAATAAAGGTTATTATACAACTTCTGCGTACTTGAATGACAATAATCCGTGGTAGTGTCCCGTATAGCTATTTCAAGTATTTTCGATGTAAGATGTTTAAATTAAATATTGTAATGAGCATGTGTTACAAAGTATTTGCCTTGATTGCCTGTTCAACAAATTCAACAAATACAAATATGCGTTACCACGAGCTGGTTAGTTTCTCGACGCACATCAAAGAAGTCAAATAGGTAAATGCGCAAGGAGACCGTCGACATTATGGCCATATTCATTATTTAATCTCCTTATTTGGCTCCATGTGTAGTGCTGAACGACCTCAGACTGGGCTAGCGTATTCACCTGCCGAAAAGGAAAGGGCTAGTCCGGTCGTTCGTAAAGTTATGCATACTAAGAGTTTTTATTATGTATAATCAATAGATGACTGAATTGTTTTATTATGTGTAAGTTACTTATGTTTTTTTTTAATTTGCTCAGTTTTTAAAGTCGTAGCCTTCTTGGTATAATAAAACCATATGTAATCATACTTTAAAAGTGCTTTTACTGCATGCAAATCATAAAAACAATACGAACCAAATGAAACAAATTATGCATATGTGAAAATTTATAACTCTATATGAGCATAAAAAAGTTATCGACTAATTTCGTTCGTAGAACTTTAAAATTCTCTATTTTAAAGTTGTCATTTTTATACATGTGGCCTTACCATAGAGTATAAAGTGTTATATAATAAACAACAGAAAGAGCCAATAAAGCATTGAGCAATGCTGCACAAGAAAAGCTTTGGACAAAGTCAAGGTCAAAGTCAAAGTCAAAGTCAAAGTCAAAGTCAAAGTCAAAGTCAAAGTCAAAGTCAACGTCAAGGACTCATTTATTCCATAGGTAAAATAAATTTACACTTGAAAACGTCACATTTAAGCCCCTGCTCGTTCACTACGCTGACTTCCCTGAGAAGAACGAGCAAGAAACTCTAGGGAATGCTCTTTTCAAAAACTTAAATGGTATAGAATATTTTGAATCATAATTGTGTGGAATCTAGACTCATGTTGTCTTTCCATACATCTTTATCTAACACGTAGTCTACAAATTTGTAATATGACTTCAATTAAAATACTTTTAATGTAAGTTTTAAACTTAGGAAATGGTAGTCTTAATATACGCTCTGGAATCTTATTGTAAAACTTAGCTCTAAGATTATGGATATTATGGATATCGTCTTTTTTATTGAAATTATGTATATTTTTACGGGCATATAAAATATTTGAGTAAATGTTCTCTGAGAGAAATCCGAGAGCCTAGACGGTACACAGAACGAATCGCTCGTTTTTGCAATACAAATATGGTTTGAATATCTGATGCCCACATTAAAATCCCGAAGGAGATTATACTATGGAAGTAACTAAAGTAAACTAGTCTAGCAGTACTAACATCGGTAAGCTCACGTAATCTGCGGACTGCGTATGCAGCGGAGATTAACCTGCTGGCCAGGGAAGATATATGTGGAAACGTTTGAAGTTTACTATCTTAGGTCACTCCCAAGAAAACTGCTTTATTAACAAGGTCTAACTTTTCTCCGTTTCCTCTGACGGGAAATTATGTCGGTCGTCTGAAAAATCTATGGTTTTCTTGACCTTAACCTGTCACACGTCCTAGAGATACACGGGTGTCCTCAACGATTTTGGTACTGCAGCTGTGTTTTCATCGACCATTTTAAAAAAGCTATTAAATTTATAAAAAATAATGTTATAATAAAAAATCTTTTACCAAAATCGTTAGGGATACCGTGTGACCGTATACCTCTAGGAAGAGTAACCAGTTAAATACACATTTGCACGGGCTTCTTGTGCGCCATAAGGCCGTCCATGTCCAGGTCTGATTCTTCTTCCGTAATTGTAGCTCGTCGTCCATTACTTTCTACCGTAAATCACTGTCAAGTCTCGCCAACGCTTTCTCCACAGTCAATGAATCATTACTAATTACGCTTTATTGACCAATGGGATGTCACTACCGCATTTTTATGTGGTAGGACAAAAGAACACATTTACATGAATAGCAGTGAAGTTGGTTTATTCGTATCACCAGTTTGGGATTCCGTATTTCCTCTGATGAAAAATCCCAAGCAGACATAAGACTACAATACTAATGAATATGTTTTTAATCTATTCTAGTTTCGTTTATTCATTAATAATAAATTTAATTTTTTTTAAATTCATATTGTTAAAATAAAATAAAATAATTTGTAACACGTAAGTAGCGTAAATTTGAATGCTTGATAGAATTCAACATATTTTTCCTCAGAGAATTTTTATAAAAGATATACGTAGAGATTATATTTTGCGAAAGCAAACATCTTACATATTTGATCCTAAAATAGCAATGATGGCTACATTACAATGTGTAATTTTGTCCACATTTAATGTTTTAGTAACGAGGTAGTATTTTCTCTTAGGACTAGGTGTATAGGATATTATTAGATCTGGTAAATTGAACCATATATTCCCTTTTGCTTCAACATAGTGGCATGGCAACTTAATTTTGTGTATAAAGCCGAGAAACGTTCAAAGCCGCACCAAGAGCCAGCCCTCGACTACGCATAATCGAGGACACAAAAATGACTAAGTGAATATCTCTGTTTTCTGTATTTACACCGTTATGACTCCTAGGTTTCTTTTCCTCCAGCGATGATGCCGCATGAATATAAATAGATGTAATATTAAAACCATTTCGCGGCATGAAATAATCCTCTTTTCTTTGCGGAAAAACTGTCGCCGTGTTGGGGCCAAGTAATGTGCACCATCAGTCATACTTAGGTGGAATTTTCAATTTACTTGCGGTGAAGACTACTGTAATAAAGACGGATTACTCGCCCGATGGCGGGCATGTATCAATTTGGTCGCAACCCTGTTGTGTTGCCCAATTTATATTTTCGGAAACAAATTGATAAATAATCCGCAGACTATTTATATTTTTATGCACCCTGTATAATAACGAAGGGGCGAAACCTCCAGTCCAAAGCGGTTGAAATTAGAAATTAAAATTCAAACGTATTTTGCATGTGGGTTTATTCAACTCTTGCGATGTTTCTGCAAAAACGATAAGACCGACAATACCAGGTTTTATTTTCTCACTTAGTTACGTGCTTTTAGAGTTTGAAATCCATTTATTTCCATCGCCCCGACACGGATGAAAATTCATAAGCTTAGGTGTTGTGATGTGTAGTCACAATGTTTGCAAATTCTGTGAGCGAAATGCAAATTTTAATCGTGCAAATTGCGATAGTAATACACGAGGAACGACATAAACAAACAAAGCGGTGGGGAAGCCTGAATGAAAATAAAAGAAAACAGAAATCGCACCTAGCGCGACACAGCGCCAACTCGCATTAAGATAAGAGCGGAGTAATGAAATTCCAAATCGGTCCCGCCCCTTTATTTCGATGTCACCGCTTGAGTCGGAAAAATCCACAATAAAGCGGTTCTGACAAAGCCGGGAGTTTGGTGCGAATGTCACGCATAATGTATCGGAAATATAAATTATATTAGATTGGCGGTTGTATGTAATGAGGTTATATGGAGAGAAGTGTCGTGCTGGAGGGCACTAAAGAATTGCGCCACTCATTATGGCGGTGCCGATCGCGGTGCGTGAGTGGTGGCGGCGTGTCACGACATGCGATTCGAACCTCATGCGTGTCGTCTACGTACCCCTCGTTCGGTTGGCTGACTTAAAACGACACAAATAATAATGACTTATCAATTTAAGAATGACAAGCAACAGCTCAGAATTCGCTTAAGGCGACTTACCGGAGGAGAAGCGAGAAAAACTGATTTGCTAGATCAAAGGGTATAGGTATTCACCATTAAAGATCGGTCTTACATTAAATATACGATACACCTAAGGATATTGTCTAAAGAATGTGTTACTTCATTTCACGATAGGGTGGACTTCATCCGACCATATATAATCCAGCAAACAGGCTAAAATAAAATGTAATACGAAATATTTAAGAATAAAACATCTAACTTTGACCTTAATTTTTATATCTATACAGAATCTGTTACATTTTCATTTTCAACTGAAACCCTGTAGTTATTAATTTCACATTTATCCCAAAATTTGAAAATTGCTCAGCGGTTTAACGACAGTCGCTATCGGGCGCTTGTCGACGTCGGATCTGTGTGAAATTTTCTCAGCCTGTTCTTATTTTATTTGTATTAATTTTCAGCGCGCGAGTTGCAGGACGCGAAGGGCGGTCCCCTACACCTCACCTCCTAAAATGTAGGCTCGCGTTGAAATACATTGCCTTAAGTCGCTGAGAATGGAAAGTAAACAGCATACATGTTTCAACAACACAACAATGATTATTTATTTTGACAAAGTAGCTGTCAAATAAGAACGCGGAACCTGTACTATCGTGTAATATTTAATTTCCAATATTTATTACAATACAAAATGTTGTGACACGGAATTACAGAACTAACTAAGTCACGGACGAAGGCCAACCAGCGAATAAACCGACCGTGAACAATAAGCGCTTTGTTGCCAAAAAATATTCGAATAACAAGTCACCAGTGCATCACCTCAGTGTGGAACCACTCTTTTTAACAAAAATGTAATATAATGTAAATTTGTTTTTATAAAGCTGTTTAGTTTCATGTTTCACTTTTTCGACGAAATGAGGATGAAGACATGCTTTTGTTATTTTTATATTCTACAACAGACAACGTTTCGCGGATGTTTCACGATTTTAACATTTAGTTTTTAAAGCCTTTTATACATTCCAATATGATTTAAGCCTATGGCATTGCAAAGGTGTCAGTCAGTAGCTATGTCACTGTGAGTTTTTCGGGCACTCAACCGTGGAGACCTTATGTCATATTTTATGTAACCCTAGTCCTTCGTATAATATTATAGCTTTTGAATGTTAGCCCTTTGTATCATCATTATCAATCTATCGCAGTCCACTGGTGGACATAGGCCTCTCCCAATGCGCGCCATTTCGCCCGGTCTGCAGATTGTCGCATCCATCTGCTGTCAGCAGCCTTTCGCAGATCGTCACTCCGATAACTCTTCTTGAGCGTTCTTTGATAGATATGGCCATCCTACTGCCAATTCAGCTTGCTTATTCTACCAGCTATGTCGACGAACTTGGTTCTTCAGAGAAACTCCGAAGATAGCACGAGACATAGCTCGCTGAATGACTTTTAACTGATAGACTTTTGTATATTTATAAATAAATAATACCACTACACACCACCTTCATTTCTCAACAACATCAATATCATTTGTTATGAATACAATTTACGCATTTAGTAATGCTAGTTATGAATAAAGAAGACAAGAAAATAAATTCAGAATCATTATTATATGAAAAAATATCACCACGTCGATATAAAAAGACGTACAATCGAACGTTGGTGAAAAAAGCTTCTTCAATAAAAAAGATTACAGTTTCCCTCGGCAATTTAACATAATATCAGGCGAGATATTCACGCGAATGTCTCTGAATATTATTTAGAAATATAACCTGACAACCACTAGAGTTTCACCTCGACTCACGTGTCAGAAGAAGGTATCTATGACCCTCATTTCATGGGGTTATACTATTTTATCGACTACTTTGTGGTGTCATCTTTCATCTAATATAGGTGTTATTCAAGACGTAATTTGTGTAGAAGATATTTGATGCTATCAACGCAAAAGTTGTATAACCCACATTTTTTTACATATTCCTTAGTAACAGGCTTATCACTTAAATATTTACTCAAATGATATCAATTATTTTACATATAATATGTATTTTGAACCGACTTTAAAAAAGAGGAGGTTCTCAATTCGACAGTAATTTTCTTTTATGTTACGCGATTACTCCAACATTTGTGAACCGATTTCGATGATTATTTTTTGTTGGAAAGGGATTATCTTAAAGTGGTCTCATTCCAATTTGAAGCATATATTACACCTCTAAGTGTGCCAAATTAACGGATGAATCCGACTTATCGAATTTCACCCTCTTTCAGTGAAGCTAGGCGCAAAGATGTAACTTCAATTAAAATAGAATATTATGGTGACTGTCATTTTTGCTTTCTTTCCTGGAAACACTGGTTCGGCACTGTCATGCATGAAGTGACACCCCGTCTACTCTCGCCAACGGCTCACGTGATACTGACTGGTTGTGACGAGAGACTTTGAATTTCACTAATACTAATGGGCAAATCATTTGCCTAAGTCGAATCTAAGCACAATCATTCAACTCGAGCGAATGATTGACATCGAGTATATCACCAGAAATAGAGAAGAAATAAGGCCATCTACCCCTGGCATCGTCAGGTAATTGGGCCTTATATCACTTTTAAATATCAACTCTCGTTTGCGATGAAATCACAAATTAGAAAACTGAAACAGTACAGCGCCTACAATAGACCTGTGGTACGTTTTTGTATATTTCACAAATATTCTGTATTTATTGTAATAACGATAATATCTCTAACAATCTCTAACAATGGGGGCTGTCCCATTCGGTGGTGTGGGAAAAACAGCAAACCTTCTAATTACAAAACAAACGGAATCACAATTCGAATATTATTCGAATTGTGATTAATTAGCCGTGGGGCGACGGCTTAAGAATACATTGTCGCCTCCCCA
>NW_020653719.1:3971654-3980989 GCF_003589595.1 Hyposmocoma kahamanoa | reverse complement strand
AAAAAAAAAAAAAAAAAAAAAAAGCAGAATAGTTTTCAGACAAATTAAATGACATTTTATATCTATTTCTGGTTATATACTCGGTGATGATTAACAATACCGAATGCCCCTGCCATTCGGTCAGGTGCACGTGTCGAATGATTATTATAACGGAACATCTCATTCATCATGTCCATACCAAAATATCCCTGTCCCCGTCACATTATTTGCCATATTATGTCAGAGAGGGCTAGGTGATCATGAGCAGAAATTCTCTATGGAATTTATGGATTAATACTACTAATTAGTAATGAATGATCATTCAAATCATTCGAATACGAAAATTAATAGGTTACTCATTTGATATTCGAATGATAGGATTAGATTACTAACGAGTCGAATATAGAAATCATTCAAAATCGCGCATCGCTACTGACTGGGTGTACCCAAGCATGGACACGATACAGTGTGTAGGTATGTCAAGTTACATACATTACAGTGACCTAGAGCTGACCTTGATTTTGGAAAACGAACACAGCGAAAGTGGACAAGCAAACTTTTGAGGACGGTTTTTTCCTATAAAGTATTTATTTATCGAAATTCACAATTACAAGTATTCTTTCTCGCATGACGTATGTCTAGGATAGATATGGCAACACTGCCTGCTCGCTTCGATCGGGTCGTAGCCGTAAAATTAAAAAACAAAAAATCAAAATCTTTCTTCACGAAACGGTCGCCGCTACGCACACGTCGCTAAAATTTGTAATCTCTTTTTCTCGAATAATTATAAGTTAATACAGTCCACTAGCATTTTATTTCCACTGGGCCTATACAACGTAGATGCAACGCTACCTCGTCGTCAGACCTACGAAGTGTATTATGCTCATGTAAATAGCCCCTGGCCTATTAAATGAGCATAGTATGTTTGGTATGATGTTTTAGTGATTCCGTGTCTGCACTCCACACCAATCATACCAGTTGTCCTATTACATTACACTAAATAAACTGCCTCTGTGGCCGAACGATTACTAGCCGGACTGCCTCGCTGAGGTCCCAGGTTCGATTCTCGGGCCGGGAGGAATATTTGTATAGCCGACATTTATTTCTCTCGTGAGTTTGAGTGTAATTTGTGGTTGTCTACATGTGTGTCCATGGCACCCGCGACACAGGGTTTCCTAGTGCGGGGCTATGTTGAGTGTGTGTGTTATTATTATATACTGTAATAGGCCTTTTGTTACTTTGTATGTAACAGCTGACTATAAGGTTTATACATAATACAAGTTTCATCACTAAGGCTCGGATAAATATGCAATAATGAACTACAAAACATGTCACATATTACATTAATAATAAAAAACCAACTATGTACAAATAGACTACGCTTTATTATTAAAAAAATCATCAACTTTTATTTGTTTTTATTTGTTTCATATTCACAACAAATTCTATCAAATAAATAATAGGTTCCCAAACTTTTTGGTTCACCGCCCACTTAGGCAAGGTAAAAAAATTTCAACAAATATAATTGAAAACACGTATTTTTTATATTAACTTAACACAAGAAAATCACAAGGTAAAAAATCATATTTATGTAGTATAGTTTATATAGATAAATAAGTTTTTTTTAATGCAGTAGCACCCCCTGGACAGCATCAACGCCCCCGAATTGCTTCCGAAGCCCCTTACAGCCCCTCTAGGACTCTTCAGCGCCCACTGGAGGGTGGTAAGGACCACTTTGGGAAAATATGAAATAAATACTTAGTAATACACTGAAACCCTTGCGGGGTTTATAATGTGTCACGTCTGACAAGTGAAAATTAAGTAGTTACAGTCTTCACGAAGTACAACTTAAATTAACATAAACGATTTTATATAAGCAGAGAAGTAGCTTAAGCATAAATTATTTAATAAGTACATTTATTTAATATATTTAAAAACTGACGGGAGGTCCAGGGAAGTATTGCCATCTTACCTATTTCTGCCGCCAAGCAGTAATGTCAGTATTACTGTGTTCCGGTTTTGAAGGGCAAAGGTGCTGGTGAAATGACAGGCACATGGGACTTGTCAACTTATGTCTCAGGGTGACGGGCGCAGTGGCAGTGCTCCTCAGATCTTTGCGATTTAAAGCTCTGAGTGGTACTGCAACTATTATGGACAAGCGCGAAGCTTACTTGGTATTATAAAAAAAAGGTTGTAACTATTAATTATCAATTTTATGTACTGTTTTTAATTACATACCTTATTTTTTAATTTTCCAAAGAAACATTCAAATTTACCCTTCAATATGTTTTACAAACTATTTTATTTTAAAACTCAAATTTTTAATAATTTAAATAGGACCTGTAAATATCCCGAAACGTTGGTTTGTTTGAAAAAACAAATATACGATTTAACAATTGCGAAAACCTAGGAATTTCATTTTGCCTAAATCTTATTTACTGTTATTTTCCAGTACACAAGTTTTTGTAAATTTTCAAAATTAAAACTGTTTGGACGGAACAACGCTTTATATTGGCTGAATGACGTCTTTCAACGTCACAGGCTGTGACTGGAGCATACTTAAATTTGCACAACTCTGCAAGGTTGTTTATCCTTCGGCACTTTTAGGAAAAGAAAACACTACAACAAACAATTACTTTAATTTTCATATTTGATCGGGCGCAGGTACGTAAATAATAATGCGCGAATGCAGCACAAAGAATTATGTAGGTCGATACGAATATCACGTAATATTGAAAATATTGATTATTGCTAGTTTTGTGTTGAAATATGGCCTAAATATGGAAAATAAAAGTAACTTTTTCATTACAAGTATCATAATTTTTGTAGAAAACAAATTAAAGAACTTCAATTAAGTATTTAAATCCAAAATATATATTTACATACTAATCTGGACTATATTAAAATTTATCACCACAATGATCGCATTATGCTTTCGATTTTAAGCGTCTGTCTTCAGTATAAGTTGCAATATCCGTTAAAACTACTTAAAACAATTTTCGCTCCACGCCAGTCCTCATGACATAAGTAGAAGGTTTAACGACAGTAAAAAGACGGTAAACTGCGAGAAGCCAAGGAAAGCTCTTACGTCTCTCGTTCTCTCAATATATCATATTTTTTCCCGACTGGAAGATATACGAGCGTGGTTTCGCGCGTGACAGGCTTCCGGGGGTAATATTAATAAAATTATTGTGGAGACACGGTGCGAGCCTCCGGGTTGACCTTCTGCAAGTTGTGTGTATATGGTAGAGTTGCAAGTACCTAGTACTTGATAGTAACAAATAACGGCTGTTATGTTGTTATTTATAATCATCCAATGGTGACGCAAGTTGTTTTTTATACATTTATTGTATATACAACAAGTACATTTGTTGTCAGAACAAGTAATTATTTTCCACAATTTCGCTATTTTCCCTTCGCTTTGGAAATTTATTACATCAAAATCTAACCGAATCCTGAAAGAAAATAATTATAGGTATCAAAAAAATTCCCGGCGTTGGGTCGACATTAGTGTTTATTTATTATATGTAAGATTCCATTTCAAAGTGAACATCTTTTTGTAGTTATATAATTACGTTAGTGGCTAATTCTGTTTGTAATTTATAATTAATGAAATATCAAAAATAGATAGTGAACGTCACTTATACGGCGCAGAGTTACTAAACTTAGATCTAATGAGTCTGAATTTCGTTTTGTTTTTTTATATGTTGTTTTAATAATTTATTAAAACAACATATAAATTATGAAAATCCACTCGACGTGTCTTTCAACGTACTGTCGGTGCAGTAGTACTAGAAGTTTAAGTTATACTGACAGCACAGTAACAACTCCAGCCCCATTCGGCTATAGAGTGGAATGAACAGCTGTGCACATCATCGGATACGCGCGTATTGAACAAATAATTTGCTTTCTTATCACCCGCAGTTTTTTCCTTTTTTTGTTGTTAGCACCTTATGATTAACAACACTATTTTATAACAAAACATTAAAAAATATGTATAAAAAATGTATAAAAGCGTTTATTGAAGGTTTCAAATGTGGAACACTAAAAATAAATTATATTTATTCGCCTTTGTCGTGTTTGGCCACTTTTAATAGCGTAACTATTCTGTTCACTATGCTATTTTGTTCAATTGTAATGGAATTTTCTTTTACGACAAAGCTCTTAAAATAAATTTATAGTTAAAATTTTCCGACGATTTCTTATTTCCATGTCTGTTATGTCATGACTGACACATTTGTCAAGATGGACAATTCTATGAAATTCGCCAACACTCGTCAACGTTGACGTTCTTGTCCAATATTAACTGACCACATACATTGAAACTGACACTGGCCCGAGTCTAGTGGCCGCCATTATGGAAATATTCATAATAATAAGTGACATTACTTCATTTTAAAGTCCCGCATTTAAAATAAAATAATGTGTGAAAATCGTGAAAGGTTAAATCAATAATAATTGACATTCAGACAAACAAGAACAATGTTAATTAATTTATATCTTTCTAGCTTCCACATTAATATCAGTAATATTTTCTTTATAATTAGAACGACTATTATGAACTGTTGGAAAAATTGGTGGTTATTTATATTTAGAATTGCTTGTCTATAATTTAATTATGAATTTTACATTATCTGATATTTATTAATTTTATATTACACGTAGTACAGTCGATGCCTTAGTATATCTGATCTATAACCGACCTTTTGGTTCTGAAAGCCTGTTACGCATTCAACAGAAAAGTGAAATAGAATCCCAGCTTTATGGTTTCAACCATAAAGCTGGGATTCTATTTCAATAATAAGTGTTTATATAACGTAATTAAAGATCAAACTGACTTAAAAAAATCTCTTAAAATGTCATTGACCAGTGATACAATAAGGAAGTCATACCAACATTCATACGGCTAATAGGTTAAAGGTTGTTTAACATTTATCTCAGAAGTAAATGGTCGTTAAGGGTAAAAGTATTAACATTGGTATAATACCATTGGGGCCTTAGAAGTAGATAAAAACAATTGCACTTGCTTAGCTTGAAATATTTGATGCTAGTAATGATCGACTTGCTGTCGGCGACTTAGTCTGCGGCGAGGTAGGTCATTAGTTGCGTAAAAAGGACAGAACTACAAGGGAAAAACTATTTCATTGGTACAAGTTTATTTGTAAAAGAATAAGAAACTCTCAGGACTATTTTACTAACATCATAAACAACAACTTGTGTTCCATGATTTTTTTCAAACTATAATAAATTTACCAAAAACAAAACTTTGTATTATTATGTGACATTTTTTAAATCTGTATTTGGTAGTAAAATAGTAAGTTCAAACGTCCAAGCGTCCTCCCTGAATATCCTCACCCCCGCTCCAGCGTTTTGCATAGGACTGGTTTGAACGCCAGCGCTTTCTTTTGTAACCGCACTGAGTTATCATCGTTTAGAGCGATCTTTATTAGTGGTTGCTTAGAAATAATAATACTCGCTTTTAGTGCTTTTGCTATGAAAAGTATTTATATTCAAACCACTTAAATCTTCAATGACACCAAGCTGAAACAGCCTGAGACACGTTTATGCTTCTGAAAATACATTTAAACAAATAAAAAAAGTTGATTTACAACTCTAAATCTTATTCTCCACTAAAACCGCGCTGAAACCACACATGCCACTCAAGCCACCGTCTACGCTCAAGCAAGTCAAACTAATCTCAAACAACTTACACCGAGCTTTAGCCAATCAAATTGCGCTTAAACTATACTGAAAACCACTCAACATAGGTAACACAACAACCAACCAAAATATTCAAAACCATTTCATTCATACTATTCAAACAAAGATACCACAATCAATTTGGCGACCTCGGTGGTTTGCACTGTGGCCGTTGGATAAAGAAGTCTCGTGTTCGATTCTCGATTAGACCAATTTGGGAAATGATTTTTTCTAAATTGGTTCTGGTTTGGATATTTTAGGCGGTGCTATGGAGAGAATTTCTTTGCTCTGGTACTCACTGAAATTTTTCAATTGTAGCCAGCTTTCTTGACTTTGTAATGGTTTTGAGTTCGTATGTAGTATATAAATTTGTCTATTGCATAGCAATAGTGTATCTATGACCCATATAATATGGTTTATGAATTGTAAAACCAATGGTGTGAAGGATAGTACATAAATTCCTGACGTTCACACTAGTGTGACGAGTGTGACAGACTAGTGATACGGTTATTTCCTCTTTTCGGTGCTTTAGTCTTAGTTTATGAGAACCAAATTGAAAAACAGCTATAAAAACAAACAGTAGCATTTGTTATACAATAAGTAATGTGACTGAAAAGGTTTTGAAAATCTCGTTTCGGCAAATATATCACGGCATCGCTAGTAATCGATTCCCAAAATACGCTTACTCATCGAATACGCGTGCCGGAAAATAAAGAAACAAAACGGAACAGGTAACCCAATATATTTTAGCCAATGCCAATGCAACTGTTATTTATTACCACCCGCCTCATCGTTTACCCTCCAGGTATCGCTGTTCGATCATCAACGGCACCAATTACATTAAAATTTAAATTCATTCATCACGTTAACAACGACTCTTTTTTCCAGTTCCCGCTCTTTGATTAGACACGATGCTGAACAAACCCATCCATCGCGCGACCACAAAAGGTCAGTGAAGCCACGTCTGCCGACTCTCGTTTCCATTCGTTCCGCTGTCCAGAAATTTTTGCAATAAAATTAATCGTTCCAATAAAATTGGAACCGAATAGAGCCGGCCATGCATGAACACTTTTTAATTGGGTCGCTCTTTTTTGCTTCTTTCGCAGTCAACCAAACGAGAAATCGAACTTGAGTAAGTTCAACGTTTGTAGTAGACAGACCTAAGTCCATACGTAATTGTAGAATTCATTTGGAGCTGAAGTTTCTCGGAGGATTAAGCCGAGTTATGGTTGGGGTTGATATTTTATTTACAAGCGGCTTCGTGAGATGGGTTAAACTTTTCTCTAACTTCGACGAGACTGTAACTACGAAGAGATTAAGAACATTGCGTGGTTTTATCAGGTAAGAAATTGTAACTTAGTTTGATTTCATAAAGTGACGTTGGTTTTACATCAAATTGTTATTTATTTTGAATTTCAAAGACCTTATTTTGTATACTTCTATTTGCGACAGAGAAACAAATGCTTATGAACAGCTCCGATTGAATCTAAATTTGAACAATTTTGCATATGCTTGATGTAAACAAATTCCCAGCAGATGAAACTTTTTGTATACAACAGGTTTAAAACACGTAGTCGATGTTCGATCAAAAGTGAGCAATTTGTTGCGTGTGAACGCCGCTCCCGACGGACTGCACGGAAATCAGAAAAAAACACGGCATAACCTCGCAAACGAAAATATATTCGGCCATTTCCATTTTCGACAAGCATTCGCGTTTAATAGGCTGAGCTCGATTCCCACTTGAGTTTGAGTTTTGTTTTATTTCATCTCTCTTAGGATTCATAGTAAAGTGTGGACGTGTAATATGATATCTTAACCATACATCGGCCAAAGTTTGTCTCACGTGTCAGTGCTTAAAATGGCTGATGGTCGGAATTTACATTTCTTTGTGGAAATCATCATGAATTAGTTCAATAGAATCCTTGAAGAGTTGAACAATCTAAAGGCACGTTTGTAAATTAAAACCACAGATATTCCGCTGACAAGTCTCACGTGCCTGTAACTTCACTACTAACTATCCTTCAAAACCGAAACGCAGTAATGCTCACATTACTGCTTGGCAGCAGAAATACGTAAAATGACAATACTTCCTAGGACGAACCCTTTCACGAGGAGCTCCATGGCTACTTTAATTAAATGCCTTTAATTGCAAATCGGTTGATACTCCTGCGTGTTTGAAGACCCGCTTATTTTACCAATGCGTTCTGTTCACTAGGACTTACGGTGTCGAGATGGATGCTCGCACAGAAGGCTGCGTATAGAATGAGAGTTGCATAGTGAGTGAGTTAGTGAGCCATGAAGAGACAGAGTATTGAATTCCGAAAATATAGGAGATCAGATAACGAAGCAAAAATTTAGCTGGGTAGATATATTGCGACGTATGGTGATGATAGATGGAGTTAAGTGACAACCCAATGGTGACCAAGAATTGATTAATAGAAACGTGAGACATCCTGTAGTGAAATGGGTAGACGATATCGTCTAGTGCTGGCCATAGCTGGGTGAGACTAGCGCAATACGCGCAAACCGCGATTATAATGATGATGGAGCGTCTTTATAATGCGTTTAGAAAATGTCTGCTTTTCCAATTATCCTCACTAATGATCTGACTCTTCGGCTTATGTGAGATTCATATAGATGGTAACCTTCCCTTCATCTTCCATTTGCTAGTGGAATATCAGGCGCATTGCTGGTTATTACGCATACCTGGTTGATATACTAAATATAAGAGCAAGTGATTATTATCCTTGAGAATATGCACAGAAAGGAAGTGGAACACGTTGTATGGTTGAGTATATCCGTGTGCATATAACTCTGACGCCTTGAAGGCTAGAATAAACAGTACATCTTGGTTAAGCTAACTCTAGATTATGATATCAGATGTCAGGAGCATATCCATATTTTATTTTTAAGGATATGTACAGGTTGTTCATGACGTCGGCACCAAAATTCAAAAAGCTAATGTTATAGTTCAAAACAAATCACTTTTTCTCCACTGATTTAGATTTAAAAAAAGTTTCCTTACTTGCTAAAATTATGCGACTCCCAAGGTTCTGTGCGAGATTAACGCACGAAAAAAAATGCGTTTTTATTAACGTCTTAAGTGGTAGGTAAAAGTTGTTAATTAGTTTTAACAACAAAATATTATCATTTTGTTGTCATAAATTAATAAAAACAACCTGATCATAGGAATTTTTCTTCGTGTTCGATCTTCGTATTAATAATTATAATATTAACTAGTGGAGTAATTTCACAAGAAATAAATGATTACCATGGTAGTAAAACATTATAATATTAATTATAATCAACATTAAAATAATAATAGTTAATGATTTTATTTACATAAAATGTATTAGCAAACATTTAACTACAATTTATCCTATTACAAGTACAAAATAGATTTACATGTACAAAAGCATAAGTACAATAGTTTTTGTTTATTTCGGATTATGTACAATGCTATTTTTATTCTTAATCCTTTGATTACCCTACAGGCTATTAGTACCCTACAGGGTCCATAATGTGCTGTTAATTTAGCTATAAGCTTTTCCATTTACGTAACATTATGGTAAATGCAATAAAGAATTGAATTAAATTCATCTGAATTAGGAGTTTCATAATAGTTTTTGTTTTCGGATTATTTTTAATACTATCTT
>NW_020653719.1:3931071-3971644 GCF_003589595.1 Hyposmocoma kahamanoa | reverse complement strand
AAGAATTGAATTTAACTGTATTATGAGTTTCATAATAGTTTTTGTTTATTTCGGATTATGTACAATGCTATCTTTATCTATTTTCATTCTTAATCTTAAGATTACCTTACATGCTATTAGTACAGGGTCCATAATACGCTGTTAATTTAGCTATAAGCTTTTCCATCTACGTAACATTATGGTAAGTGCAATAAATAATAGAATTGAACTGAATTATGAGTTTCACCGTAATAAAGCAGTGACCTTTATCAAATTAATGGTAATTTGTGTATTGAACTTCAACGAATACAAGAAACGATAGCGGTCAAAATAAAGTTGAAATTGGTTCTCTGTTAAGTTGGAGTCTATCATAATCAATGTATGATGAATGATCCTATTAATTCCGCTTTTTTGCGCTTCATCAAGGTTTTGTGTGCTTTTTTAACTTTCTGTAAACACATACCACATAATAACTTGCGCATACCACAGAAAATATAATAAATTAGGAATAGTGACATCTATGGTAAATTGTTGATATGTGAGACGTAACCATTGTATATAAAATGGTGTCGCCACTCGCCAACCACGTAATGAAAAAAAAAAAAGTACACTGTAGAAGATAAGAAGAGTAGAAGTAAGAGTGCTCAACTGTAGTTTCATGCTTTTATATCTAAAGTTCACTTTTTTCCGTGAATGCCGTCGAAATATGGAAGCGGCCTCTTAAAATATATTTTTTCTTCTTTTAATCATCGAGCGTTACGTTAAAATTTTTATGTGTTAAATACATAAGAATTTGTCTTATTAGAAATCTTAAAGGTCTGACGATGACCACGAATAATTATGTCAAGTGGATCTTAGTATTATGAACAGCTAGAAGTGTAGAATTGAAACTTACATGATGGTTTTGGTAAAAATGACAACCGAACTATAGGTAATATAGGTTATAACTTTATTGCTTGTACGTCAAATATATTTTTGATTGTTGTTGACTTTGTTAAAGAAACAATTCCCCGTAAAAATAAATTAAAACTCGGTTTCTGTTAAGGATTTTTTAATATATTGCCATCCTTATCATAAGTAACGTAATCGCATTTTTAACGAAATTGAGTTATTGACATATCTGGGATCAGTGAAACAAGATCTGCAACTCCGTCTAATTGGTTTTTTATTATCTTAATTAGTTTCAGTTTTATTGTTAATTGAAATCACCGTAATTGACTTTTATTATGTGACAATAAAGCTTTAGGTGCAAATATATCGTATATATAAAGTTCCGAAATGCGAAAGTGTTAGTTATGACAAGCAGGGCATTATAGCTCTTGAATTTCCAAGAACATATACTGACCACACAGCACCGTTTCAGGGGGTCTACTCGCATTCAACATCCGTCCGAAACAATTACTGTCTAATAAGTAATAAAAGTACCACCACCAATCGACCAATCGACCACAAAATCGACCAAATTAAAACACAGTGTCAAGTATGAAGTTTTAGTTTGGTCGAGTGTTACTTATTTGCCAGTAATTGTTTCGGACAGATGTCGGACGGATAACGAGAGTACAGGGCCAGTAATATTAGAGCTTCTTGTGAAAGTGTTCCTGCGGGGAAGTATTGTCACCATACCTATTTTCGCCGCCATGCAGTAATGTGAGCATCATTGCGCTCCGGCTTAGGGTACGTGTGTCTTGTCAACTTTATGTCTTAGTGTGAGGCCAGACGAGCGTAATTTTGTGAGTTGTGAGTCGCGCAGTTTGAGTTGCGTAGTTTGCGCTGCATTCGGTATTATATAAAACTACGGTTTGTTTCACACGAAGACGCAAAATGAGATATCTGCCGACTCACAGGCGTCACGACGACTGACTTTCGATCGCATCGTGTGACGGGCTGGCGCAGGTGGAGGTAGGGGTGAGGGAAGGGTATATCACTTTGGTATAGGATGCGCATGAGTACAGACGTTTCTAGCGAAATCGTTCGATACGGAGGTTAAAATATAAATAATTGAACAAGTTACTTGATTGTTATTATTAGTCTTTCCTCTGGACTGATGGCTTCTCTCATGTTTGTACCTATCTGACTTAGTAATAAAAGGTTTTACTAGGCTTATTATATATATTTAATAATTTTGAAGAAAAAAATATTGGCATGTGGTAGTATTTAACAAATTGATCTGGATGTTCACATAAACTTGTATATAATATATGAAATTGCCCATACTTTAATCGTTTCATACTGAGTGGATGTACCAAGCTTCTTTTTCTTTTTCTAACATCGTCTTCTAATGCCTCATAAATGCATACTATTTTTAATGGATCCGTTACACTATTACGACACAAACACCCCGTATAAATGCTTAAAAGCAATAGAGTAAAATACGCTCTGGCGCACTAACCGAATTTCGGTCGAGTCCAAAGTGCGCAACTCAAAAAACGCAACTCACAACTCACAAAATTACACTCGTCTGGTCTCACCCTTAGGGTAACAAACACGGTATCTTTATGATTCAAAACCTGAGTGGTACTGTAATTGTTAAGGGTAGATGCGTCGCTTATTACCAGGCGAACAATTTTCTCTTCCCGTCTTTTTGTTTTCATAAAAAAAACACCTTTTACAGAGGAGAACATAACAAAGGTCGTATGTACTTAGCGCCCATGTTAGTGGCTTCTATGATTATGTTTGCACGCAAAGAACAATGGCGAAATCATACCTACAGATAGATCCAAATTAAGTTAGTTCACGTAATATTAACGGCATTGATTCGACCGTTTTGCTATAAAATATTAACAACTTTACAAAAAATGAACTACATAATTCCTGCTCATAATATGCCACTCGAGAAAGCGGTAAAACTGACAAAAAGTTCCCGGTATCAGGGATATATAGCGCGTTTCACAAAAAAAAATAATGTGTCCGGTTATGTATTAACTCATTTTTCTTTTATTATGGTTTAACTTCATGCTTTTTGACCATACCATACCATACCATTATATAAAATAATTTTAAAAATCCATTACTTCACCACCATTACACCATTCAGTTTCTATTAATCCTGTTTAAGGTTTCTGTACTTTATTTTGATATAATAATACACCGAATATATTTTATTCAATTATGTAAAACATAACCTCCAGAACTTCAAACTGGCATAAGTTTAATTCCAGACTTCTCATAATAGTAAACCTTTTGTTCAGGAATTTAAACTCTATATTTTTTATAAACAGACGCGTACAAATTATGTCATCAATAATTTATATGGGAACTATATCTTGAGGCCCCATTTCTAGGATAATCAATTTAACTATTGACGACCTGTGTGATAACTATCATAAAGTGATTTTAGTATTCCACTTACCAAGGTCCTCAGCATCCTCGCTCCACTCGCCCTCCTGGGCCCAGCAGGCGGCCAACATCACCAACAACCTGATCCACACGCACATTGTCACTTCACATCATGACGTCACTCCACTCACCGTACCCCAACCGCATTTTATTTTTATTTTTTAATATTGTCAACCGCGTCACCATTTTTTTCCATTATAATCCGTTGGGATTGCGTGTCTGACGTTTGCAGGTTGAAAATTCCGGTTAGGTTGTAGGGTAGATGGGATTTTTTAATCGTGATTTTTAATGGTGTTTTGATGAATCTCTGCGTTTAAAATATTTTGGAAAGCGTTTCAATTTGGGAGGTTGTACAAAGATATTTTATTTGAAATTTATTTAAAGCGTCAAGAACAATGTCCTTGTCTAGATACATTTTACAAAAGACAAACAAATAAAAGCTGTACATTATAATTATTTGAGTGAATTGTCATCTTTGTTTCTATTAACCTAGATTACTGTTACTAACAAATGTGGAGTAATTGGTCTGATATAAATAAATTTGAACTTTATTTGAAGGTAACTTTTCTTACTTTCACTAATACTGCCAAAGTTATTGTGTTACATTGGTAGATAATGAATCCATAAAGTTAACTTACTACTGAACGAGAGTGGAAAAGTTGTCTTTTGAACTAACATACACCATTTATAATTCATTCTGGCTACAAAAGTGAACTGTGTTCTTATAATTATTTTTGGTTCATTTGAAAAATGAAATGCATACAAAGCTTCACGTATGCATATTGTGTGCGTAGTTTATTTCAATTTCTATGAAGTGGGATACCGAGCGAAGGTGCCTATTACTTTTATTACACATATATAAACTTAGCAACCATGTGTGTAAATATATCATATCTAATTGGTTGCAAGAACTTACTCGGAAACTGAAAACTTTATTGCCGTTCTCATATAATATTTAAGCTATTGAGTTCACACACACAAATACACGCACAAGTTTCTGTAGCAGTAGAGTGATAGAGTTCGTCCAAGCAGTAATGTGAGCATTACTACGGTTTTGAAGGATGAGGGTGCTGGTGAAATTACAGGCACATGGGACTTGTCAACTTTTGTCTCAGGCTGACGGGCGCAGTGGCAGTACCCCTCCGATCTTAGTGATTTAAAGCTCAGAGCGGCACTGAAACTGTTATGGACAGGTGTGTCGCTTACCACCAGGCGCACGACTTGTTTGTCCCGTCACTTAGTATCGTAAAACACATAATACATATACGCATGCACGCGCACGCGTTCCTGCGTACATACATTATAACTTACGCACATAAACACGCACAACACACTACATTATTTTTAGCATGAAGATAGTTTTAACAACGGAACCTTTTATTACTCAACAGTTTCTTTGTTTTTATTCTAGACTAATCTGAGAGGCTCAGGGCCTGCGCGCCTGGTGAGTCCTTGTAATACATGTTTAGTTGCCTCGTACGGTCTCCAATCTCTTATTAGAGATACAAAATTTAATATTGATAGATTTTAATTTAATATAAGATCTATTTCATTTTGTTGAGATAATAAATCATTATTATTTAATTATTTAGCTGTCTTAGGAATTAAGTGTGGTAGTAGATCGTTGCCGGCATGGAATACGAATCACAATTATAGGCATGGATCATTTTCTACCCAAGCAGCGAGAAGAAGAGCTGTGTTACCGCAACTAAAAGCATTGTGTTACTTTGGATTATTTTTGGTCCTACTCTGCTTTAGTACATAATGGTCCTAATGAGTAGCAACGCGTTCATGTGTATCGGATTGCAAATTGCCAGTCTTGGGAATTATGTGAAACCTTTATAGGAGAGACCGCGTTCGCTATTCGTTTGAACTGACGAGAGTTCAAGGCCAGCGAAAAGTTTTGCTCTCCTTATCATAACTAACGTAGTCGACATTTGTAGCGAAATTAACGCACACTTACACACACTCATAGCCTCGCACTAGGGAAACCATGTGTCGTGGATGCCACGTACACACACATAGACAGACAATCATAAATGACACTCTAAATCACAAGATAAATAATGCTCAGTTCATATGAACCCTGCCTTACTGAAACTGGCACCGCGTTTCAGTATGGCAACGTTCACATGAACTCGTACGTTACAAAAATTCCCGCTCCCGAAACGCTTCCGCGGCCGCCTCTATGTGGCCAGAGCACAAATGTAGGCCATACAAATATGTCTCCGAGCCCGGGAATCGACCCGGGACCTTTTACAGACACAGAATTTAATTGTATAAAAGGGTACAAACATTAATCTGGATCAATGATTATCTAAGTGGTCTATATCGACCATCAGGGGTTTACTCCCTACCTACAAGATTACCTTACCTATTTCTGACGCCAAGCAGTAATGTGAGCATTACAGCATTCCGGCTTTAAGGGTAGGGGTGTTGGTGAAATTCCAGGTACTTTGCACTTGTCAATTTGTGCCGCAGGGTGACGGGCAGTGGCAGTGCCCATAAGATCATTGCGATTTAAAGTTCTGAATGGCACCGCAACTGTTATGAATAGGCGTGTCGCTTACCACCAGGCGCGCAACTTCTTCGTCCCGTCACTTGGTATTATAAAAAAAAAATTAAAAGGCCCATGTTAGCGAAAAAAAATAAGGGGTGCATGAGACTTCAGTAAGAGTCCACGAGTCTATGTATATTGTAAAGAGTTCATACATAAACATATCTCGAATTAGCGAAGCAGAATCTACAACCCCTTACAACATTGTTTTTATTATCTTATTTAGTTTCAGTTTAATTGTTAAGCAAAATAAGCGTAATTGACATTTTCAAAGAAAAAAACCTTCAGGTACCAATATTTTACCAAAATGCAAATCGATGCCTTACTTTCTCAAACTTTAGCTTACAAAGAGTGATTATTCAGGAGATGGAAAAACTTTCTATTTACTTTAAATTTCTTATCAAGGGTGTTAATTTGAATTAACACTATGGTAGCCATGAAGGAAATGTAATGTGGAATGAGCCAGCAAAATTTGTATATACAATCCATTAAGATACGAGTTTGAGAAAGTAAGGCGACGAAATGCGTTTGTTATGCGGAGGAGAACTGATTCCGATTTCCTTTTGCATTGACTCGCCATTTAAAAAAAACGAAATATTATTGCTGAAACATGACCTTCCCGTTTAGTAGATAATAGGTCTTATTCTCATTTCAAATATCATTCCTTACCCATTATACCTCAGAACAAGATACCGGACGTCATTTCCACAAGGAAATTGACTTTCATTGGGTTTTTGGAGTTCCGCACATGAATACGTGAACTGGAATTATTATTACACAAGTTCTTTGTTGAGTTAATCCGTAATTTCGTGGTCTATTAAATTTTCAATTCACTACCCTCGCTCCGCTTATGTATGCTTTACGTTTAGTAACATAATATAGTGGTTTCATTCCGTGATATGACTTTTCAACAGATATGTAGATAAACTATTATTTCATACAACGATGCGATAAACGCTTTATTCACTAATATAACACAAATCGACCCCATAAAGTGAAAACATCGCATACACGTTTTCAAATATTCGTTTTAACTGATTTTTGTTAAAGAAAAACTTACGAACTACTTGCTCATATTATGGAGTATCTGAAAGAGATATAATTTAATTACTTAAAATGCTAACTACAAACATTATTGCGTTTACTACATTTTACACCACAATTTTATCTTCGACCTGAAAAATTACATAGAAATCACATACGAGGTATTCACTCTAAGGCGATGAAATACAATTTGAAAAAAAGAAGAAAAATAAAATATTTTTGTTATAGCAGTGAAAGGGAGCTGACTCAGCACAGGCCTAAGTTCCCAGGCGCTGATTTTCAGTCAGAACCAGCAAGAGGGAATCAATCTAGAAGTTATTTATAAGGAAAGATATAACAAACGACTAGGAGTGAAATTGTTAATTGAAATAATAAATGTAATAGAGTGTAAATAGTGCATCTAAAATAATTCAATAATGAAAGTGCATGTGCCAAAAATGAATATAAGTATAGCTGTATAAGTGTAGTAGTATGTTTTAGTGTAATAAATCAAAGTGAAAATTTATTTTAGAAAGGCTGCCAAAAAGAGTAATGGGGGATCGAAAACTATAGTATAGTAAAATTTCATCAAACTAGACATATTTTTGTAATGAGAGTAGATGTTGCCAGTACAGTGCTTTGAATTTGTCTTTGGAAGATTTCTTGCGTATATGTAGGTGCAGTTCTTTTCTATTGAAGTTTTAAAAGAATATGTAGTATTATTTATTTTAATTTCAGTTTCTTAATTAATAATATTAAATAATTTACATCAACATATACATCAGTCCTTCTATCCTAAATGCATTTTAGTGAATTATTATGCAAATAAATTTCATAAATGAAATTTCTAATATAAACTAATTACAATTTATTACTATTGTGGAGCGTTTGCAATGAAAACAATAGACTAAGTAGAATATAGACTAATTACTTAGTGGTATTTCTGCAATCCCCTTAAGTGTGTTTGCATTTTGCACAGAGATGTAAGTCAAAGTATTAAAGTACACACGCCAGCACATCAAGCTACACATTGACGTATCATGTTCCGTTGCACTGGAGGCGATTTTCGAACAAAAACGTGCAGTCTGATGTGCCGTTGTCCGTACATTATGTTAGGGAGGGGAAAATATAGGTACTAAATCGTGTAAATGGTAGTACATCTGTATTTTGGCGAATAATGAAATTAGGAAATGAAACTTTTAAGTGCTGTCTGCCACCAAACCTACTTTCACCGCCAAGCAATAATGTGAGCTATATTCCGTTCCCGTTTTGAAGGGTAAAGGTGCAGGATGTAATTATGGACAGGACTGTCGCTTACCACCAGGCGCACGACTTGTTCGTCCTGTCACTTGATTACTATAAAAAACAAACTATTTTTAGTAGCATTGGAGCTCCTTGTGGAAGAGTTCGTCCAGGGAAGTACTGCCTTACCTATTTTGCCAAACAGTAATGTTAACATTGCTGCAAATTGAAATTTTGAAAGATTGTGAAATTACAGGCAAATGGGACTTGTCAACTTATGTCTCAGGGTGACGGGCGCAGTGGCAATGCCCTTTGAGATGCATCTCAAATTATGGACAAGCGTGTCGCTTAGCATCAGGCCCACGACTTGTTCGTTCAGTCACGTGGTATCATAAAAAAAACTATTGTTGCGGATTTAAATATAATGTAAGTATGTTGTTTTTTTTCCAAATTAACACTTCCTGCATCTGATTCAATATCACGTGCTTCCAAATGACATTAATTTACATTTGAACAAACAAAACTCGATTCTCAATTGCAACCAAACATCACTACGAGGCCGTACTCACGTCGCCGCCGACGTCGACATGACACTACGTGTGGCGACTTAATTAATTAGATTATATCGGTATACCTCGCCAACTGCCTGGCACATACACACATTTTAAACGCCAGAACACATGTCCAAAGGGTCGCCTTTCAGTCCCGTGTCAGAAATATAAAAGTTTGACGGTTGGTTACTCGTACACGGGTAAATAATGTCTTTTAATCTCTACAGAAGGCTGACCCTTATCCCGGGAATAAAAAAGTTAGAAAAGTTCCAAAGGTTAGAAACAGTAACGTGGAATTTATTTTTCGATTATGTTTTATAATATTCGGTCTGATGGAAAGGGGAATACGAGGGTTGGCTCAAATACCTACATGATAAGGATATGAACTATTGTAATGTTGGGAAAAATATCCTGACGGTTAAAACGTGTCCCAGGCAGAGAGGCGGGTCCATTACCCGTTATTTTTTTATTATAATATCAAGTGACGGGACGAACAAGCCGTGCGCCTGATGGTAATCTACACGCCTGTCCATAACAGTTGGAGTGCCACTCAGAGCTTTAAATAGCAAAGATTTGTGGAGCCCTGCCACTGCACCGGTCACCCTGAGACGTAAGTTGACAAGTTTCATGTGCTTGTAATTTCACCAGCACCCTTACCCATCAAAACCAGAACACAGTAATGCTGAGATTACTGTTTGGCGTTATGACCATGGGATTTTACAGGCCTCGAGAACGTAGTTTGTTTGAAAAACATAAATATACGCGATTTAGACCCGAAAAATTATAGTTTCATTTTCCATTTGTAACAATCGCGAAAACCTAAAAAGTCGATATTTTAAAATATTTCGTAAGATTTAAAAATAATTAAAAAAAAGCATTTTGACATTAAGTAAGTATATGTTTATCGTACTTCCAACAATGCAATTAAAAAAAAGTTTTTTTTCTTCAACATTTTACTTAATAACTGGCAGTGACGTGCGCCTCAGGACACTGCTACTGCGATCTTTATTATTTAAAGCATTTAGCAAGCACTACAACTATTATGAACAGGCGTGTCGCTTACTAACAGGCGCACGACTTTGTACGTCCTATCACTTGTTATCATTACTGCTTGGCGGCAGAAATAGGTAAGGTGGCAATACTGCCCTGGACGAACTCTCTCACGTAGAATTCCACTACCGTTATTACGTACTTTGATGTGTCCATTCACATAACATGGTTGATGTTTTTTTATGATACGAAGTGACGGGGAGAACAAGTCGTGCGCTTGGTGGTAAGCGACACGTCTATTCATAACAATTGCAGTGGCGCTCAGTGCTCAACCGGCATCTAGAACCGAATTTTTAATATAAAAAACTAAAATTGATTTTCATAGAATTGCGGTTGCGGCAACCGGCGATTTGTCGATTTCATATCGATTGTATGAAAATAGAATATTCGCTTCTAGTTGCCCGTTGCTTGTATCCAACACAAGACACACGTTTGCGTGACGTGTAAATCGCAAAGATCTAAGAGACACTGCCACTGCGCCCTGAGATATAAGTTGGAAAGCCCCATAATTTTGTGTAATTATTTGCCTGTAATTTCACAAAATTACAAGCACATACGAGTGGGTTGTGTAGCTTTTCTATGTAAGGAATTTAAAATTTATTTGTCCCAGTCTCATGGTAATTTTAAAGGAAATTTACAAGGCTTTAAGTTAATGTAACTGCGAAACTATAGAATTTAACGTGTAAGTGACAAACTACGACTTTCATTATGAAGTTTTTTGATCGTTTCTTCTGAATGTCATCGAGTTTTAAAATAAAAGTGCGCTCGCTATATCATGTGTGTTATCTATCATGGGGAAAGATTATATTATTTTGTTTTTCAAATACCTTTTGCTAACCCGTGGATAAATACATTACGAACGCAGCTGCTTTTGAATACCAGACTATCGTTTCCGAAATTAATAATGATAATGTACCAGGTAACTCCCGGCATTATGAGTACCAGAACAACAGAATTATCACTAAGACACTACCTAGAACACGCAGGCCGGAACCAATTTACGAAAATTTATTTCCCAAATAGGTCTGCTACATATCAACTGGCTACCTTGGATTCAATTAACAACCGTGGCAAGAGGCTTATAGAATTACACGATTTCATTCCGCCTTCCCCTTTACATCACTAGGCGTAGGCTTTGGTTCCACCCCTATATTGTGGATATTCCAAAGATTCGCACGAAGCGTTACGCTTCCACATTTATATGGCGAACGGCTATGGAGTAGAATTCTTTGCCTGCAGACTTGTTACCTTTATTTTTCGATAACTTGGGCCTTTTCAAGGTGAGAGTGAATAGGCATTATTTACGTGTGCATGCTCCATTGTCAACCTCATCGTCACTTTCTATCAGGTGGAGGTCAAAAAAAGGGTCTGGCTGGGAATAGAACCTAAGGTCTCCTTAACTAGCGCTCAAAATGCGAATCGTTGAGACGCCGACGTCATCAAATTGTTAATCTCTCACAATAAGAGGCAATCGTGATGATTTTATTTAATAAATTAATCACACAATTTAAATATGCCACTGATTGACTTAAATAAAATCTTTGATACCGCTATCAGTGTCCGTAGTACAATTGAAATAATTAACGCTAATTGCTGCCACCCACTTACTGAATATGTAGGTGGGTAGCAGCCAACTTGCGTAGCTTTGAAGCCTTACTCACGCACATTTATAAGAAGGGTTCTTTATAAACGAAATAAACTGAATAAATTCCCCACAGAAAATTCTCAAGCTTCAAAAGTGCAGTAATCATAAACTAAAAGTTAATTGTTGAAATTTCATTCAAAGTTACAAACATGCTAAAGAGGTTGCGGTTGGCTTCTTGACCCGGCTGTCATGTCGTTATGTTAATTGTGTTTGTGTAAAGAGTATAATATACCTAATTGGTGTAAAGGTACTGCAGTGTACCTGTTGTCATTTGTTTTAGTTTGCTTAAGTTTTGTTTAGGGAGGAGTTATCCTCTATAAACAAAACTTAAAAAATTTAAGTTTTATTAATGTAATAAAACATAACAAACACAAATAAAACATGTAATTACATTTATTTACTTATTTATTTAAACTCTTATACTTCATTTCAGGGGTTAGTTCAGTTAAGAATGGGACTACCCATATTGAGTCTGAATCTAATTTCAGAACCAAATTGTAAAGGGCTATAGGCAAATGACATCTTAGGCAATTTACTTTAGTGAGGTCTATGTCGAGTTGTCATCATATCCATTAGTGTCGGTCCATTATACTTCATACTACTGAACATGGATCTCTGTAAGTTCGGGTCATGGTTCTGTCAATACAGAACCGGTTGTGGTTGTGATATAGTGTATTATTACTAGATGAAAACATAATTGTATCAAACAATAAAGCACTTATCACAGTTATGGTGCAACGGCGGTTAAGAAGGATTCTCTATCTTAAGGAACTTATAAAAAGTGAAAAAATACTTTAGAATCCATTTAAAACTGTTGATTTATGAGAAACGTGATTATAAATGCAAACGTGCCAAATAAAGGACTCCGAAATATTTTGTTCACATTTCCGCGTTGATATTAAACTTTTATGTTTCCATAAATTGCGCGACCATATCGTAAGACAATTTTAGTTTATCTTATATTTTATTGAATATAAAATGGCTGAGTGCGTACCTTTCTCTTATCCTATCGGGTTATTTATTGCACAAGTTTGTTTTTGACCGCCTCACGTACTTTATAGGGCGAACCTTTCTATCCCCGAATTGGCAATTGCCATTTGATATATACTTTTGTAACTTTCCGATCTCATATTCTTGGATTTTTCCCTTGTACGTGACTGTAACTTGTGTTTTATATGCTAATCGGTTTCTGGGTGACTTATGGACTTGATTTACCTGTTTCTTTTCTGTGTTTTTATAAATAACCTTCAAGGCAACCAGATGCAAGGTAATGTAGGCAATACACGTTTCTTTTTCTTTTCTTTTTTTCTTTTTCTGGCATTGTTCGAATGAGCATCACTAACTGCTTTCTCTACAGAAACTAAGCCAAAGACAAATAAATAATCTTTATATGAAATAAAAAGGGATAAGTAAATTACACTTGAAATCGGCATATTGATCTATTTTACTTATTCGTTAGGCACATTTTCTTGAGTAGAATAGGCAAGAAAATGTAAGGCTTGCAGCTAAGCTTTATAGTTAATTCTATGATTTTTACCGCAATTCTAGACTTCACAAAATGTTCGCTAGTTGACCTCAGTAACCTTTATTACGCACAAATTAAAGTTGGTATTCGAGCTAGGATTTGTTTCAAATGTCATTTTGTGCTAGGTCGTATATCTTTCAGCTGCATGATCATTACGTTTTATATTCAAGAGCTTACGAAGGTCTTGTTTTATTCCACAAAGAGAAAGGTTTGCTGAAATACGTCTTGGAATCTGTCAACTTAGTGCCACACCTGCGTCACTTTGCCTGACATTGTCCAAGCATTGTTGACGTTTTCTGTTTACGTCTAACGTCCCATTGACCTACAAGGAGTTAAGTAAACGATTTAAAATTTTCATCTTTTTATTGCACTCGAATAAATTTCAATATTCGAATCACAAAAAATGTTAACCTTCCTATAACAACATCGAAAATCTTGACGGAGGGTTAAAAAAACACGGGAATAATGCTGGATTACGAGTTGAGTCCATTCTGAAAACCATATTCCGCAATAATGACGGGCGAAGGTCGGGTATGACCTCAAAACATGGCTAAGGTACTGAGAACCGACGCCAATGCCGTGGAAGAACCCAAAGTACCCCAAGAACCCTCTTTTGGCAAACGACAACGCTGAATCTTTTATTAGTTTCGTGAATGGACGGCTAGTTGACATAACCGTCGTCGACATCTGTTGTGATATTACGCCATCTTTTCCAGGGCGTAGTTCCATCGATCCCGTGTTCGCTCTCATTCGATGTCGAGGTGCCGTTATATTTTTCTAGCATCAGAAATTCAGCCCGTGCTGAATGGGACTCCATTTCTTTGTCATTAAGAGTTTGCTAGCTCCGTTGTTACTTTTTAGCTACTGTAAGCAAATGATATGTACATATGAGATAAATATACTCACTTTATTTGATAATAACATGTATCGAAGTTTTAGGTTTTCGTTAGTGTTATACATAAGAAATTAAAGTATTATTTTTCTCGGATCTAAATTGTGTATATTTGTTTTTCAAACAAATAAACTTTCGGGCCTTTTACAGTGAGCCGTGGCCATGGGACTTATAAAGGGCCCGAAACGTTGATTTGTTTGAAAAAACAAATATACCTACGCGATTTAGATCTGAAAAAAAGTTTCATTTTCTACGAATAACTGTATTCTAAGATGTCCAGAATTTTACAAACAAGTTTGGACAAAGCGTTTCTTATTCGATCCTTTCAAACGTCTTTCTTCGTGATAATGTAATAAAACTGCGAGGCAGTGGTTTCGAACCTACCGATTTTTCGGTATTTCTACCGATTTGGAAATGGTAGAAATACCGAAAAATCGAAATGAAACGATTTTTCTACGATTTTTTTAAGTAAAGAATTTCTCTCGATTTTTTACCGATTGTCAACAATCCAAGTTCGCATCCTTATCATTTACAGGGATTCTCTATCCCTTCTGCTCAAACGATCGACGTGTAAACAGTTTATTACTCTTGTGTTCTTTGTTTATCATTGTTAGTTGTTGATTTAAGTAAGTAGGTACCTACATTGACTTACAATTATATGGACGTCGGGTCCGCGCTAAAAAGTGTCCGCACTTGTAAGGCGCTAAAATCGTATACAGAGCGCGACACTCCGCTTTAGTCTTCATTTGTTCTACTGACAGCGCGATACTGCGATGACATTACAATTTAAATTTCGAATAGGTTGACTTGGGACATTTTTTTCGTGGTTTTTGTATTAGACCCGTCGTCCATTTATTTGTAAGTCAATGGGTACCTAGTATAGGTAAGCCCGCATAATTGTTAATAGTTTTAATAATATTATTAGTGAGTAAAATACCATTCCTACTTTAAAATATACAGATTTGTTCAATTTATTTTTTTATTACCGATTTTTTATCCAAATATACCGATTTTACTTGGCAACCCTACCGATTTCGCATTTTGACTTTCGAGACCAATAGTGCGAGGTTAAATTGTGCACTGTTTAGTTTATATGCGACGTATAATATTACATTGGTAATAGGTATACTTTTGATTATTCCAGACACGAACGAGATAGCGAGGAAAAGCTAGTTATTAGTAAAATGAATAACTATTCAGATAATAACCGTTCCTATATACCATGTGCCCCTCTAGCATTTTCACTATTTTTGTGTACGTGGAATATGTGAGGGGCTGGAATTGAATTCGGATGAACGTGTAAGATGGTGGCGGAGAATTGCTGGCCTTTGCAAATATACAGGGATGGAAGCAATCGCTGCAAATCTTTTAACAGAGATACGGTTCGATGGATATAAGAACCTAGGTAATATAAGGTGCTGAGGTATATACTTTAGGGTGATAATATGTATTTTTTAATATTTTTTATTTACGAACTTTTATGCATTAAATTACAGGCACATGGGACTTATCAAAATTTGTCTCAGGGTAATGGACGCAGTGGCAGTGCCCCCCATATCTTTGCAATTTAAGGCTCTAAGTGGCACAGCAACTACTATGGGCAGGCGTGTCGCTTACCCCCGGCGTACGACTTGTTCACCCCGTCACTTGATATTATTTTAAAAAAATCTGACTTACAACTTATACCTATGTCAGTTCCATCGTTCGAGGGTAAAGCGCAAATATTTTTTTGAAAGCGGTTTTCTTTATAATATCGAATCTACGTTTATAACACTTCTAAGTTAAATTAGGTTTTTTTTTTATAATATCAAGTGACGGGACGAACAAGTCGTGTGCCTGATGGTAAGCAACACTCCTGTCCATAACGGTTGCAGTTGCCACGCAAAAATCTGAGGGGCACTGCCATTGTGCCCGTCAGCCTGAGACATAAGTTGACAAGTCCCATGTGCCTGTAATTTCACCAGCACCCTTACCTTTCAAAACCGGAACACAGTAATAAAGACATTACTGCTTGGCGGCAGAAATAGGTAACGGCAGTACTTCCCTGGACGAACTCTTAGGTAATGTAGTATAGTACATGCGTAACGTGCGATTTTAGTATAGGCGAAAATATGGGATATTGGACTAGCAACTAAATTGGATCACACTCATATCTCAAAAAGTATTTCGTTAATTTTATTGTTTTATTGACATAACCCAGCGTCATGTGTTTAACTTCATTGCATATTGGCCATGTCGTTTTTGTTGTGATACTGAACGTCTGTGTTTTGTTTGGAAAAAGGCTTTCTTGATATTTTTAATGTAAATTCTATAGATCCGTAAGAAGAGTTCATTATTTCATTTCATACAATAAATGTTTGTAAAAATCTGAAAATTTTGTATTTAAAACGGGTTTAAAAAAAATATCCAAACTAACCCACTTTCCCCTAATTAGAAAAGTAATCCTATCTTAATTATTAATACAAAGATCGAACACTCAGAAAAAATCCTTCGATCCGGCCGGATTCGAATCGACGTCTTCTAGCATACCGTGCCAGACGCTATACCAACTAAGCCACGGAACCAACCAGCGGATCTCACGAATTTTTCTATGTAATTGTTGTCGTGTATTTGGTTTTTCAACGACTTTTTACTCGTAGCGTCATCTATAAGAAATATTCAATTTTTTTTTGTGAAATTACTTATAATATACTTTAATTACTTATAATTATTAATAATTGTAAAAAACGTAGTAATTTCACAAAAAAATGGAGTAATTTCACAAAAAAAATTGAATATCAATTCATAAAAATTCATAATCCTATCTTGTTTGCTGAAATATGTGTGCAGAAATATTGACAGAGAATAATGTTTTAATTTCTGAGCAATACCGACGCATAAATAATTTCATACATCCACACTACCACAAAAAAAATGGAGTCTATTTGTTAAAATTGTTCTCAAAAGTTACTAAATAGGCGGTCTAGATAACTCTTTGAATTATACAAGTGTCCCTTGAGACGTAAAGCTTTCCTATCCTTCCAAACCCTCAAAGTTTCTCCCCTAAGGAATAATTAGAATAAAAGAGTGTTAAATTCCGCTGTAACTGATGGCCGCATTTGGGTAATGCCTCGATTCTTACATTTTACTCTCACGGGACAGGCTACGTATTATTGTGACAACATGTTTTATACTTTCTAATGTGGTCACGCTCTAACAATTCAGACCCTGAGGTTAATTAAGACCCGTACGTGATTATACCTAACTAGTGCTAGATGTATTTAAACTGCACACAGAATAACAATATAATAAATAAATGTAGGAATATGTTCGACACTAACCCATTTGTACGTCCCACTCTTGAGCACGGGTCTCCTCTCGGACCTGGATCAGCTACGCTGGGCTGATCTAGGTCTTCTGGACGCGCAGCTTTCATCACGGTGTTTGCCATCAACGAGAAGCTTACGGTGAATTTCAAATTAAATTTCGCACGTAAATTCTGAAAACTCATTGGGTGAGCCCGGATTCAAACCTACGGCCGCTGCTAGAATGGCGGAGGTCAAAAAATTAGGCTACCACGGCTTTTTGTAGGGATATGTTACTAGCAAGAAAAGCCGTTATGGATAGATTTTCGCAAAAGGACTTTGTGAAGACCCAAACGAATCTGTCACGACGTCACCGAATGGCCGCCCATGAGGATTATTTTTATTTCGTGGACGAGATTTATTTTCCTTAGATTAGCATTCCTCTTATTTATGCTAATGTAATTTTAATGGCGCCGCCTTTTTCGGCTAATTTCATTTCGCGGAAAACGGGGAGATTTATTTTAAACCTCAGCTTATTAAGACGTCTTTGGTGACGATTATCTTTGTCAAAATTTGAATTATCGGAATTTTAATTATTGCTTGCAATTAATTGTTTTTTTTTTGTCAAGGACCTATATTTCCGGAACTTTCTCCCTAAGTCAAGGAAATTTACAATTAGATTATGTTAACTTCGAGGTCGAATACGAAGAATAGGATGTACCTACGCCAACGATTCTGCTAACTTGTATGTAATAATTATAGCCTTATAATATGTAATAATTTGAGGCACAATAGTTAATAATATATAATTGGATACAAATAGTATATTAATAAGTCATATTTTCTACATCATATATTATGAATTTTAATAGTTATTTAAGTGAATTTTACTCAGTTAATTGTTAGTTAAATGTTTTACATACTCTATCTGATTCAATACAATTTTTTGACAATTTTGACGACCTCGGTGGCCGGGTTCGTTCGAGGACAAATTTGGAACCTGAATGGAACGGAACTTTTTCTTAATTGGTTTTGGTTTGTTCTGAGCAGTGTTCTGGAGTAAATTCTGTTGCCGTGGTTGTCTGGCGCATTATTTAGCTGGAATTACAGGCACATAGGACTTGTCAACTTTATGCCTCAGGGTGACGGGCGCAGTGGCAGTGCCCCTCAGATCTTTACAATTTAAAGCGCTGCGTGGCACTGCAACTGATATGGATAGGCGTGTCGCTTGCCACGACTTGTTTGTTCCGTCCCTTGATATAGTAAAAAAATATAGTTGCAAGTTATCTTTTAATTTATAACGCTGTTCAAATTGATGAACTGGTAGAATGTCAGCTTGCTGGAAACTGGTTGCCTTGCAAATTGGCTGCTTGGTTTATAAGCAATTTGTTTGGTTCTTGAAAATTGAACGGATGACTGGTGTTGGCTAGTCACAATAGCAAGTTACAAGCCTCGGTCGAGTTGAATTGTCGACACGGCGAGCACAAGAGCCTCCAATAAGTCAACACGCCGCTCTCGGCCGTGCCCCGACTCACGGACCCTGTATCGGGAAATTCGAGCGGTAAGGGTTGTCCATTTCTAGTTTCAAAATTACTTTAAACACTTTTTCGTTCAGAACGTGTAACAATTTTGCATATCTGCAATAGACTACTACTGTATCCTCAATCGTTTCTATTAAAACATACATAAATAAGCTGTAAAACAAATTTAGATTTATAAACATATGGTCAAACCACATAAGCGACGTTTTCCTCAAAAAGTCACAAAATTTTATAGCTATGGTTAGAAAATCAGGATCTTTCTGGAGGTGAAACTTTATAATAAAAAACAGCTATAAACTAATGAATAAAAAAGCAATAAAATTAGAAAAGTCGTTGAAAGACCAAGTACAAAGACACGACGCAAGCACATAGAAAAATTCGTGAGGTCCGTTGGTTCGTTCCGTGGCTTAGTTGGTATAGCGTCTGGCACGGTATGCAAGAAGACGTCGGTTCTAATCCGACCGGATCGAAGGAATTTTTTCTGAGTGTTTTTTCTGAGTGTTCGATCTTTGTATTAATAATTATAACAAACTAGTGGAGTAATTTCACAAAAAATTATTGAATATCAATTCAATAAAAATTTAATTAATAAAATTAGAGTTTTACCAGCACAGTTATGTAATTAGAGGTATTTTCTTAAAAAATGACACTTATGTGTATAGCAGACGATATATGGTAATTCTGTAAGTTTTTTTTCAATAACATCAAGTGACGGGACGAACAAGTAGTGCGCCTGATGGTAAGCTATACGCCTGTCTATAATAGTTACAGTGCCACTCAGAGCTTTAAATTGCGAAGATCTGAGGGGCACTACCACTGCGCCCGTCACCCTGAGACATAAGTTGATAAGTCCCATGTGCCTGTAATTTCACAGCACCTTTACCCTTCAAAACCGAAATACAGTAATGCTGACATTACTGTTTGGCGGCAGAAATAGGTAAGGTGGCAGTACTGCCCTGGATTAACTCTTTCACAAGGAGCTCTAATGCTACTTTTCTGTAAGTATGAAAATTATGTGTGATATATGAATTTTACACCCACATTAAGATAAGCACACGTGTAGTATAATAACAATCCATTTTATACAATTTGGAATATGTTTGTGGTAACCCTATTGCCCGAGTAAAGATTGTATCGGGAAATTCGGATTGAAAGAAAAGGTACCAACACGACAAACAGTAATTCCAACGACAAGCGTTGCGTACCGTCTTTTACTTGGACCTATGTTCGAATTGTAAGTTAAAAGGAGATTAATCTACGAGATCTTTTAAAATTTCGAGGGTAAGTAAAAGTATATTAGTTTAATGTTCCCTAAAGACATTATGACGTTTTTAAGTTCTCGTGCAGGCATCTAGGTATGTGGAGTAAGATAATGACGATGATTTTACTAGCAGTAAAGCTTCTTATGACAAAGTTAATCTAGGGAAGAACTGCCACTTTACCTATTTCTGCCGCCAGGCAATAATGTGAACATTACGGCGTTCCGGTTTTGTACGACAACTGCGACTTGTCAACTTATATATCACGGTGACAGTCGCAGTAGCAGTGTCCCTCAGATCTTTCCGATTTAAAGACCTGAGTAGCACTGCAATTGCTATGGACTGGCGTGTAGCTTTGCACCTGGCGACTGGCACCAAGACTTGTTCGTCCCGTCTATTGGTATCATAAAAAATAAGTATTTGGATGAGAGCTCATAGAATTCGTTGTTCGTTATCATCGATCGCTGACTGCCGCTTCCACCTCGTGGGACGGTTTGCTGACACCGAGGATAACTGTGAATACGCCTCCTATATATATTTCGCCTAGGTGAATAAACGCTATTTTGCTCTTGGATACGCAGGCGTTTTACTTTACCCCTCCCTCACTTGTACCGCTTTTACACAAATGAATTCTTAATTTTTATTTAGGGATAGTTACTCTCTATGTCGGAGATGTCTTTGACGGTTTTTACCATTTTTCACTATCGTCTCAAACCTTATAGTCAGATTCCATCTGGACGACAATTTTATACCGGTTCGAATACCATAAAAATTATCCTGTATAATCTTTTAAGTATTTTCACCTCATGTACATCAAAGAAAGGGATTCGAGAATATTTCCACAGAAGATTTAAAATCCTCATGCATAATCAAAGGAAAAAGGGCGAATATAAACGAAGATAAACATATTTAAAGCCAAAATATTTACCTGTGTAAAGAAATTCGAAATATCAAACGTAATGTAAATGAGTTAGGACCAGTTCCGCCAGAGGTACAACACAAGCAAGATTACATTGAAAAAATTGACTTTTATCAAGTTAACCTTTCAAGATTTTTGATAGAATCAATTACAACGTACCTAAATTCATTACTAAAAATTGTTGCACCAATTATTGTGGTTCATAGGCTCAGATGAAAACGAGTTACGTTGTCACCTTTAAAAACTTAGGTTTTTGGGACTGTTATACATTGGAAATAAAACTGTTTTATTGGGTCTAAATCACGCAAATTATGTAGTGTGGCCGCAGTGGCGATGAAGTAAAGACGATAAAATATGATGAATAACTATATTAAATTTCCACAAAGGTATCTATCTATTCTTAAAGTTATACTAAGTAATTTTAAGAACGTCCAAAGTTAGGTACGTTAGGTCTAAAAGTATTTATACAAAAAGGATCTTAACAAATCAGTCAGTCCGGTGCGATGCACGCTCAGATTCGGACGTGCTCACACAGTAAGAATTATATTAATTCGCGATCCGCGCGGTAATGACCGCTGCGCGTAATTGACTATGGGTTCCCAACAACTCATAGCCAATGAACTGCTGGCGTTCATACAACACGCCATCGACACTATGGACGAGGTCAGCATCATGCAGATCTGCAAATCAAACTTTAAAGAAGATGAGATTTGCAGTGGCAAGGCGCTGCTTTTCCGTGTGCTTGGCAAGGCCGAGCAGATGCCATCTCGCCGGAGGGATGGAGGAACGAAGAGTATCCAGGACATTATAACGATGTTAAAGGAAACCGACCCAGACGACGTGCCTGCTTTCGTGGCAAAGGAGCTGCACAAGCTGCCCCCTGTCACGTTCGACCATGTCGATGTCACTAGGCTGCTTAAGGACATCACATCCCTGAAAGCAAGTCTGGCCGAAGTGCAATGTAAATTGGAGGCTTCGGATAACACCATCTGTGAGTTACGTACCCAAGTTGTATTACTGAGTAGTGCAACTTCGGTAAGTAGGTCACCCGAGGCCTGTAACGTGAATACTCGTCGCGGGGCACATAATGCATCTATCGGCAGTTTTGAGTTGGCCTATACGGATGCGTCACCGACCGCTGTCGCTGAGCGCGTTTCCCCGCGCCCCGCCCCTCGATTGTCCGCTCCGGCGGAGACGTCACGCGTAAACACGTTGACCCCTCCACGTGATTACGCCGCTGTCGCAGCTGTTAACCGACCCGTTGCTCCACAACCACAAGCCAGGCAGCTATCAACGAAGGGGATGAAAAAACCTCGTGTACCTGTCTCTGAAGTTGCAAAACCACAGAGGCAGACGGCCCGGTGCGACGATGACGGCTTCACAAAGGTGGAGAAGAAGAAGAGGAAGCCCACCAGCCGTAACCTGTGCGGCACTGCACCGACAGGGTCCAACTTTTTGCTGCGTCCGGCAATCCCGACAACGCTGCTGTACCTGTCACGCCTGCATTACTCCACGAAGTCTGAGGAGATAGTGGAGTACATCAGGTTGAAATCCAAATACACCCTGAGGGTCGAGCGGTTGGAGTCCCGCCACTACGTGAACTTTAATTCGTTTGTGGTGAGAGTGCCGACCGAACATCTGTCGACCTTCATGAAGGAGGAGTTCTGGCCGAAGGGTGTCCTATACCGGCGATTCCGTGGCCGGTTGTCTGACACCAGATGGCGCCACACGTCGCCGACAACCTAAATACGTGTTAAATTAGTAATTAGTGTTATTTTATATTGTTATGTATGTTAGTCTGTAAGGTATGTATCTATGGGTCTCAGTAACCTGAATATAAATAAATAAATAAAAATAAATAAATTAACTAAAGAAATTATGTCTACGTACGATGTTAGGAACGTTGGGCCGAAAAGTGTCTCATAATTATAATTAAAATGATGAGTTTTGCATCGGTCACATTGCAATGCACGTGGCGCCCGTTCCGGGGTGCGCGAATGCAAGTGCATTGACCTTACGTTTTAGGTATGTATGTTATGTGCAAATCTGGATACATGAAACGCATATGACGTGTTTCGTTGAAAGGATTAGTTTACTAGCTCTAGTAGAGCTTATGAAATAGTTCGTCCAGGGAAGTAGTGCTACCTTACCTATTACTGCCGCCAAGCAATAATGTCAGCATTACTGTGTTCCGGTTTTGAAGGGTAAGTGTGCTGGTGAAATTACAGACATATGGGACTTGTCAACTCATGGTGACTGACGCAGCTCAGATCTTTGCGGTTTAAAGAGCTGAGTGGCACTGCAACTGTTATGGACAGGCGTGTAGCTTACCATCAGGCGCACGACTTGTTGGTTCCGTCACTTGATATTATAAAAAAGATCCTAAATATTTTAAAACATTCGTGAAGACTTAAAACATGCTCCCCTGAGAAATATTTCGGTATGTCGCTTCTACAAAACACCGATGATATGATTTTTCAAATAAACCTACGTTTCGGACCGTTTACACATCTCTTGGTTACGGCATACTGTGTTTGTGAAATGTTTAAACAAGATGTTTATTTCTATCCAAAGACTTCAATGTATGGACAAGAACACAGAAACTATTATGTTCCAAACAAAATACTATTAATAGTGATAGTGTTTTGTTTCAGAGTTGAATTTTGTCAGAATATCAGTACTGTAGTACGCTGGACAGATGCGATAGTCTATAACTGTTGGGAAAGAGCTTACAAAAAAGGTAGGTAGATAATATTGAGTTAGTATTTGATTTGAATTATTAATATCGTCATTATATAATAATACAGAAGAAAACCAAAACGGATTATCGCGTACCTGTGAAAGGTTATTCCTACTTTTGTTCTATATTTTTGAAGTATTTTTGCAATAGCGAAGCATACAAGATGACATTATTTAATTGTTTCAAAGATGAGAGCATACGAATTACTAAAAACAAATTAAGTAAAAGAAAAAAATACAGTGGAGTTGTTGAAATTATTGATATTATGTGTAGTGAATCGCAGCAGTCGCCACAAATTTATTTTGTGTAAATTTTATATAGTCTTGTAAGTTTAGTTTTTTATTTAAATTTCGAATGTAAATGTGATTGTTTTTGGCGCCTTTTCTCTCTATTGTTTCTGTTTTTGGATTGATTGATTGAGCACGTATCTTACTCATTCGTTGATTGCACTCACCCGAATCTATTGATACAGTCCACTACATTATGTTATGCACTTTTTGTTGCACAAAGGCAAAAAGCTTTTTAGACCATGCAGCATGTCTGTTTTACATTTTTTAAATTGATATGGTAACCATGATAACTGTTTTATTCACATTATACATTCTGTTGTGTAGTTAGAACACTCTGTTACTAATTAATTTATGAGATTATATTTTGTCTTGTTTTGCACGCGTTACATGCTTGCAGAAACGTAATGGATAGTGTGAAATTTTACTTAGTATTTCGCGATTATCAAATATTATAAAATACAAATTAATAAAAGAAATATAACTCAATTTAATACTTTGAATTTATTTTCACATAATTAGTCAACCAGCGAAATGTGAGCAATACATCGATGTAAATTAATTATGAAAGAGGACCGCTTCTGCATCCCTGATCTTGAATGTTTGACAATCAACTAAATGAAGTGTTGTGTCGGAACCGCACATCTGTCAAACACAGTGTGTGTTTAGAACGCCGCTTTAGTGCGCTAGAACATAAATATCGTTGTTTCTATTACATTTTTTTTCAATGCAATGATTTATTGAAGTTTTTTCGTAGAAAATATTAATGTAAAATTATTTAAAGATATACCAGTATGAAGTAATATCGAAGTAAAAATAACTTTTTTAAGAAATACAACGAATATATAAAATTGTATCTACTATAATTATTACGAGTACGTCTGTACATTCAGCTTTTCATAAGTGCTATAGATTTGATACTGTATAGTTGAGCATATTGTTGTCAATACCTAAAGCTGCACCACCGCTGTTATGTCGTCGACACTACATCCAGTTATAATTATAACTTTTTGTTCAAAAAAAGAAACCCTCAAAAGTTTGTGGAATTACGTCTATTTGCTAAGCTTTATTAAAATCGAATAACCGAAAGTGGATGAAATCCAATAAACCGGATTCATCACTTAACTTGGCACCCTTAAAGGTGGAATATTTTCTTTAAATTTGAAAGAGACTACTACTGAGGTACATTCTTTCCAACATAAAGAGAATCATCAAAATCGGTTCACAGATGTCGGTGTAAACATAAAAAAATAGAGTAAAATTGAGTACCTTCTTCTTTTTTGAAATAGATTAAAAATAATAAGCATCTTTCTATCCTTACGGACTTTAGTACGTATTTCGCATTTCACGTTCACCATGTTGTAAACAAAATATTTGTTTTTCGAAAAGTCCTAATGCTAATACTGACACAGAAAGTATTGAATTGGTAGTACGATAAATCGATTACGTGTGACCTGAGATTATTTATTTAAGCGTCTATCGTGCTTGTATTCTAGGGCAATCCCTATTCCAATAAACGAAGAGTTTTGTAACCATAATAAAAATCTTAGCAACGTGGAACATTATTGGCACAGCTACATGAAAATATTTATATATCAACAGCATATTTTATTTTTTGAAGATACGTGATATAATAGATACATATGTACATATCGCTCCTTATCAAAAGTGACCCGATCCAAAATAGTTCTTTTTTGATTTATTATTGAGATTTATTCAGCAAATGATGGACTTAACTGAGTATGTGACATAGAGCTTTTCATTACATAAAATGATCACATAACAACGTTGAGATAGTCTACGATTTGCGCGGCAGACGCGTCTCAGGTTTTTTAATGAATCTTCCTGGTGAATTTTTGCTTTTGAGATAGGCCATCTATTCATACCACTACTATAGGAAGTAAAACGATATAACATCGCATCGTAAAATAGATATTTCAAATTGTTTGTGTTAATATAATATCAGGGGATTAACATTTATAATTCTAATACAAATAATGGCATTTTTTTATTTATCTGTCACAATCTTTACTGGCACTGTCGTGTGTTGGCTGGAAGGGATCTCTTTTAGAGATAAGTCCACCTTTGCACACCTTCCGTATAATTATAATGTTTCTTTTGTATTTGTATGGTGTAGTAATATAAAGCGTGATATTGCCTCCGCAAAGTTTTAGCATTGTCGAAATTAAATACCTTTTTTAGTGTAAAATTTAGGTGACAAACTTTCTTCAAATAAAATTTTAAGACTTCTAAGTTTAAAATCATAGAGTTATTAGTTTGTTTTCGTTTCAGTTAATTTTGTATTTGTTTTCAAATTGGACATTTAATGTTAATATTTTTGTCATTTTTAATACGAGTTTCGAAGTAGCACTAATGTAACACAAACGCCTCGAAACATTAACGACGCCATGGAATGGAACGGATACAGCCAACAAACACACTGTGCGCTTTTGGTTGCATAGTTTGATACTGCAATGGAAATTTTAACCAGGCAAATAAGCAACATGGACGATTAGACCTTAAAAGACCTCAATGGCAAGATATGCAACTACGTTGGAATTACCAAAAAAACTTTACCTACTCTTGGTGTAATAAAACTTAAAACTTAATATGATAAAAGCTCTTTTGACTCGTGACCACAAGTGTACTGACTAATAACATATAAAAAATGCACTGAATAATTTCTTTCGTAGAATCTTTAAGCGCCACTCCTGAAAAGTTGTCATTTTGCAAATGTGGCCTTATTACACCAACCGTGAGCTATATATATTTAATGAATATGATGTTCATCACGTCACGCAGGTTTCATCGTGATATTTTTCTTCACCGTTAGTAAAAAGTATCATACGAAACAGTCACAAATGTACGTAACTTAGAAATTATAGTGATTTGTTATTACGGGGATTCGAACCCGCTACGCTACTACCACTAATAGCAATACGGCAGAAGTATTTTAATAGCACGAGTGATTAAATAAAAGATATTTCTTCAAACGGCTTTTGTTTTAATTTTCCTTTATAGAACGGCAATTTCATTCTTTAACCCATATTATCTAAGAGTTTTATACATAAGTTATTATATATTAATGAATAGAACGAGGTACGTAAATTTTTGTTAATTATATAATGGGCTGCAAACTTCGGTCATTAATAATGAATACAATAATTAAAATCTCCATAATAATAAATGCTTGAGCTACGCCGTAGCGCAACAGTCTACAAATTTGTAGCAAGTCGGAACAACAAACCGAACTAAAAATAGTTATTTTTTTATTTTAAAGGAAAGGCGTGTCGTGCGTGTGCAACGTCGATTTTTTGCAACCGGTGAATGATAGGAACTGGCCATGTCGGGCAATTATCACTTTTTCGACGAGGTATTTGATGCAGTTTGAACTGGCGAGGTGTATGCAACGCCCACCTCCATGTGCCACCTACAGAGAAAAAATGCCAAAAGGGACTTTAATAAATATTTTGATAGTTTGACACTGAATACGTGTTAGGCTATTGCTATTGTGATATTACTTGTAAAGTAAATGGAATATAGAAGTTTCAAAGCTTAATATTGATAATATTTTCAGGTTACGTGTCATACATGAGCCATATCACCAAAATCTGATGTGTCAAAGATATTTGAAACATCTAGTTATATTCCTCATTTGTCCTTTTTTTAAAAATAATTATGCCTAGTAATGGATTGGACAAAAACTCCATATGGTTTTAGTCACTAGGCAACATTGAACAACAAAAACTTTGTTTTTAATTGCTATGTAATTTTAAAAATGTTAGTGACCATTTTCAGAATAGGCGGGAAAGTATTAAATTTTAATTGATGATTCGAAAAAGTTTGTATTTTATTATGATAATACTAAATCAACACATTTTTACAAAGCCATCAAAACTATTGTAGTTAGGATTGGATGTGTTACCTCGTCCACCGCTTTTGCCCAATATACGAGAAGCCCCTTCACATTTTTACTTGTTTCGGTCTTTACAAAATTCTTTGAACAGATGTGACTTTGATAACGACGAGACCATCAAACGACACTTGAAGCTGTAGTTTATAAGTAAAGACAGGAATTTTTATGAAAGAGGAATTCTAAAATTCGAGTAATTGATAGCAAAATATTTTAGAGGCAATACATAATTGATTAAAGTTTTATATTTATTTCCTTAAAATTTTTCATTTGCACTTTGAGATCGTGCGCACAATTTTTATTTTTTGCCGAGGTATATATTCTGCAGTGAGCTTTGTAAGTCAAAATTATCGACTAAGATAAAACTATCTATATTAAGTAAAGTAAATTCGATTAATTTATCCGAGTTAAAATTTTATTTTCGTTATCTTTCATGAGATAAAACTTAAATTAAATTTCTCCCAAGAAAGCGTGATCCTTTTCAAAATCTCTGAGTAAAATTTTCAATTAAGCTTTTATAATGTCAAAACGTGTAATCACGACTGGTTTTCAGCTGAGGCCTAGTTAGAAAGCCTGTAAGCCGATTAAAGTCTCTGTCTTGTAGCATCTTTGCGACTTTCCCATGTCAATTGGTATTTTAGTGAATTGGGGTTGAGGCATTTGGAAATATCGATTGATATTGGAATTCTCCATTTCTATGAATATATGTTTAATAAGTGTTATAAAATTGTTAAAAAATATCTTTGCTAGGTTCGGTATTCCAATTAACGTGACGGACAATGACACGCAGTTCCCTTCCGCTGTATGCAAAGAATTTGCCAGATAGCACTGATGATTAGGTGTCTCAGCGAGTAGAGGCTCCCTATGACGTATATGACGAGCACTGGGGTGAGACAACCTCGCCCACCGAGCCTCAGTCACAAACGTCACATCTGCAGCACTCGGCGCAACCGCCGTAATATAATTATAAAAATAGGATCAAAAAATAGATGTAAGTAAAAAAAAGTTTTTAAATAGAATAGAATATTAGTCTTAATATGTGCATACAAAAGTAAACCAAAACAGATAAGTGTTTAATGGAGACAATACTGTTTATAGTTAATCTACTTCATGTTTACAATTAATCTGCCTTACAGGATAAAATATGTATTGTATCGTAACTAAGAAGTATATATAGAGATAAGTTATTTAAAGAAAGAAAGAAAGAAAGAAATATTATATGTAGTTATTATATATATAGTAATATCATATATAGTATTAAAATATTTATATATAGTTTTAATTAACTATCTTACAATAATTAGAGTAAGGGAGATGTAGTATGTGCGGGTAATATTGAAATAAACCAGTCGTTGTTTAGACTTTGAACAGTGTGATCATTTGTACACTCCTCAACCACTACAGGATCAACACTGAGGCACCCTCTATTCAACAAAAAAGAATCATCAAAATCGGTTCACAAATGCCGGAGTAACCGAGTAATATACTCAAAAAATAATATACTCGAATTGAGAACATCCGCCTTTTTGAAATCGGTTAAAAGGTTAAATTATGATAATAGTTTTCATATATGAACCACTGGTCACATATCAAATAAAATAATTTATTTCGTATGAATAAAATCCATTTATAATTACTTTTATGAATATCTTCACTTGTGAACTTTGTTACACAAATTCGCACCAAACTCCAGTGTTTATAATTTTTTAAACTGTAGTGTAATGAGACAAGTGTAGTAACCCCTTACAAACGTAACAGCGCGACTTGTATATGTGCGTGCCAGCCGCGCGCCATGTACGGACGCACACATTCGCATATTATCACGATGCATTTGCGTTGCATAGGGATATTTTAAATTTTAATTTTGTTTGTTAATTTCCATTAGTATTTGGTGTATAGGCTCTAAACCTTTTTTTTGTGTAGATCCTCTAAATATGTTCATGTGTACAACTCATATATGTATACATCTCATATTAGACGGTAACATTGGTGTTAATTTCTCTTTTATACACTTCAAATTTTATAATTACACATTATTAAAATTATAATAAGGAAAACAAGGAACCATGTGTTTAGGAAAGGCGTCTTCTATCATATTACCTGATACATACTACTTACATTATAATATTTTGAAAGGGAAACTGTAATCAAGTTTCGAGTTCTATAATGTAATTATGGCAATATGACACTTTTTATACCTTGAGATTTTACAAGTAATATTAAATAGTATTTTATCCTTCTACATATATGAGAGAAACAATTGTATGGCCTACAATTGTTTCTCTCGTGAGTTTGGGTGTAATTTGTGGTTGTCTAAGTGTGTGTCCATGGCACCCGCGACACAGGGTTTCCCTAGTACGGGGCTATGTTGAGTGTGTGCGTTATTTATTTATTTATTTATTATTTATTTCTTTCGTATTAACCTGTAGCGCGTTTACTGACAGGTATGATTGTTGTATATAATTGTCAACATATTTAGTACCAGGTGACCGCGACTTCGTCTGCGTAGAATAAGCACTTCGTATACCGTACCTTCGTACAAGTAACCTACTTAACTACTTACTTTAGAAATGATTGGTTCTCCATACAAACTCCTATCTCTTAATTTTACCCTTTTACCCCTTTAAGAGCATATACTACCTCAAATGGCAGTGAAAGGCATAACAGTGAAAGTGTTGAATTAATCGCTATGGAAAAAATGTATAGTAAATAATGTATAATAAATATTAAGTATGTATACTGATAGTATACACTCAGTATAGTAATCAATACGGTGTGAAAACACGATTCCCAAAAATTTTCACTATAGAAAAAAACCACAAACTTACATCGAAATTTTACAAGAATACCGCTGTATTCAATAGGTACTTTACATAATATACCAATGATGTTTTTTAATATCAATTGAACTAAATATAACACGTATAGTATACGATATATATATTTCAAATGGTTTTAATTTCGTTTGTAAAAAAATAAATTCTGAAATAAAGTCAGTGTCCATGCAGCTCGATGCGAGCAAAATGTAGCACTAGTACGTGAAAATTTTGAATTCGAGTTGATGTAGATATAAACTCTGATGAAACCTGCACGTCGAAGAAAGTTCACAACCCTTGGAAAATGTGTGAAGTTCCCAACTCTCCTGAGAGGAGACCCGTGCCCAGCAGTGGGACGTATAAATGTGTTGGTAATGGGTAATGGTAACTTAGCAGAAGGTTATTCCCAAGGCAGCCAAGAATAGCAATCAGATGATCCTTATCTCGAAATAAATCTTTATGAATCTACCACGTGTGCCTTAATGAAACTGCGTTGTCATAATTAGTTTCTGAAAATGTGATTTTTTACGGTGAGCCAGATGCTTAAGTACAAAAAATGTTGAAAACTTTAACAATTTAATTGCAAATAAGATCGTTGTGCAAACGATAACCTAAGGTGATTTTTTTCTGCCAATGGTTGCATAAAAATAACTTATAATCTTATAAGTGTATGGGTGGATCCGTTTACATACGCCACAGCCGCACACCTGACGTCTAGTTAGTATACAATAGTGTTGACTATCTTTGTGGTCATTTCATTATCTATTACTAAGATTTTATTTTTAATTCATTTTATTTAATTTTTTTTGTTATTATATTTTATTTTTATTTAGTTTTATCTTTTTTTTTAAATTTCTTAGTGTGTCTTATTGTGTTATGGCGTTACGTAATAAATAGTTTCCATTCTATTCTATTCTATTCAAAATTATAAAATGGAATAAGATTTTTAGAATAATGATTTTATTACCGTGATTTAAATTAAAGCGATGTATAAAAATATTATATAATTGAACACCATTGGTTTTCCACGTCATTTACAGGTTATCGTTAAGTGTGCCCAAGCGCTTATTCGTACATATAAGAGATATTAAAAACCTTTAAAATAATATCGAAAGTAAGTTAAGTAATGGGTAAAACGACATACAAAATTTGTTTAAAATAAATCTAGAAATATCTAAAACTTTAACGTTAAACTCGCTGTTGGTTTGGAACAACTGCTTTCGATACAAAATATTGTACTTATTTAAAAACAAACATCACTCTGTTTTTATTCAATTAAAATATAATTTTTTCGTATCTGTAAACTTATTGTTACATCGTAAAGTAGGTCAACTAAAGCCTCTCTACGAATTTCATATTAAATGTATGGGAGCGTTTAACGTAATGCATATATATATATATATATATATTTATATATATACTTATATAATAATAATAATAGCATAGTCTAAAATAGATATAATAACAATAACATTGCAAAAACTACATTACTCGGAAACAGAAAATCTTATTGCCGTTATCATTTAGTTATTTTAGCACATTACAAACACACACACACACACACACACACACACACACACACACACACACACACACACACAACATACACGCTCTCACACTTACATACATACACAAACTCGCGCTCGCGCATCTACGTACACTTAACTTACACACATTAACACGTATTTTTAGCATAATTGATAGTATTTATAATTTTTATTGTTCATCACCATATTGGTTTTTTCTTTTAAAATTATTGACTTTACTAAGAGGGTGAGGGCCTGGTGAACTGAAATACAGGTTTAGCTGCCTAGTACGGTCTCCATTCTCTCACAAGGGATACAACATTTAAAATTGTTAGTCTATTATGAAATAGGTATATATTTATTTCCTTGTGTTGAGAAAATAATTAAAAAAAAAAATAATATTCATTAATCTATTTAATACATACTAATATATGTATAAAACTTTTACTAAACTTGATTAGTCGACTTCCAGCGTAGCACGGCTCTTCTCTATCAAAAGATATAAATAACAAATCACATTCCAGCTCATTTACTTAAATTACGTCGTAAAGTTTTGAACCTTGTCAGACATAACAGTGTTTCTGGCGAACTTCTACTTCACTGTTCCAATTGTTAATTAGTATTCAAATCCGTACGTAGCAAGTTTGAAAAGACACAGGCTGCAAAAAAAACTCCCAACTCGACAATTAATTTCAAGAAAGTTTTGGAAAGAAAAAATAATTTTATATTTCGCCACGCACACAACAATTACATGATATGTTATAATATTTCATGCAATCGTTGCATAATGTGGTTCTTAAAGAGATAGGTACGAGATTTTTGGAGCTAATTATGTAATGGCTGCATACAATAATTTTTAAACGAATAAATATGCATTATTTAGGTGTGCATCATCGACCTCATCGTCACTTTCCATCATGAGAGATGGAGGTGAAATACGCACTTACATTTTATACAAACATATTTATATATTATTTGTATATATTTAATGCATATTTGATTAACAATCCATGACAACAAACTCAAACAAAAGCTAAAACAAACGCTACAAAACAAAAAAGACAACAGAGATAGAATAGAAGTGGCCAAATACTTCATAAATTTTACCCCATATTTTTTTTTATAAAGGTTTATGGCCCGGTACCCGGCACATTTCATTGGTAATAAAATATTAAATATGTAATTGTGCAATTTTCGCCCATTCTAGCAAAGATCAAGTTAACTGGTCGATTGGAGTGAAACAGTTGACGACACCCGTCAATTGTTTCGAACACACACTCACAGTAATTATATGGCAGAATAGTTTTCAAACAAATTAAATGATATTTCGTCTCTATTTCTGGTTATATACTCGATGATACTAATGCACAAAGCCTTGCTAGTCATTACAATGATCTCTTGGCTTCTTTCACTAGCAAAAATATTCATGCAATCTTTATTTCGGAGACATGGTTTTAGCCTTCACTACCGTCTACTCAGTAACCTTTACCAGGTTTTAGACTCGTCCGTAATGATCGAGCCTATATCATCGGATCCCAGAGCGGTCGCATGAGACTGGTTGGTGGAGGTGGCGATTTAACTACGATGCGATACTGACTGCGAGATCGTGGCACAGTCGGTGACGAGCGCGAATTCTCCTGAATATCTCTTTTTGGATGTCACTCTGCACCACACTAGGGCCCCACTGGGAGTTTTCTACAGCCCTCACCTAAGAGTTGACTACTTTGAGCAATTGGAGTCGGTACTGGCTGATCTACGTACCCGTTATGAACTTATTATACTCATGGGTGACTTTAACACCTGCTTTGTTAGGAATGACTGTCGATCGAGGAGGTTGCTTTCAGTCCTCCACTCACTTGATCTAAATTGTCTGGAGTTATGTCCCACTCATTTCCCGCATAATGGTTGACATTGCCTTTTGGATCTGATCGTCACTTCTGCTCCTGAGCTTGTTGATTCTCATGGACAGTTTAATGCTGCTGCCTTTTCTTCCCAAGACTTCATTTATACTTCGTTTTAAAATTCGTTCACCTAAGCAAAGATGAAGATGTGCTGAATTTCGATTGGGACCTCGTATTTGGAGCTGATGATGTGAATGGAATGGTTCAGACTTTTAACTCTATCATTTTGACCATCTTTGACAAGCATGCTCCACTTCAAGTTGTTAGAGTCAAACATTTCCCCGCTCCTTGCCTGACGCCAGATATTAAGGAAGTCATGGATAGGCGCGACCGGGCCCGTATCCAATTGCGGAGGAATCCCACTGAAGCCAACTGTATTTCTTACATCGGGTTACGTAACCTCTGCAACAAGCTTTGCAGGAGCGCCAGGCGTAGTAAACATATTCACTCCACTATCGACGCTTGTCCGCCTACTAAGCTGTGGAAATATTTGAAGTCGCTGGGCATAGGTAAAGCCGGTCATGTGTTTCCCTTCAATGTCGATCTTAAGGCGTTAAACAACTATTTTGCGTCTTCCTCAATATGTTTAGATCTTACTGTTAAATCTGGAACGTTATCTACACTGGCCGTTGCAACTTGTCTTGCTTCAGCCTCTTTTGACTTTTGGTAGGGTTACGGCAGCAGATGCGTTGAAAATACTTAAGTTTGTTACTACGAAGGCGGTTGTTAATGACGGTTTGAGTCTTGATATGATCACCCCAATACGCAACCTGGTGGCTCCTATCCTAACTCATATCCTAATTTTTCGCTTTCCAGTGGTGTGTTTCCCACTGAATGGAAACAAGCCCACGTGATCCCTCTCCCTAAAAAATCAATCCCTTCGTTTTTCTCCCATTATCGTCCTATCTACATACTCTCTGTATTATAAAAAATCCTTGAGCACCACGTTCACAATCGAGTCACTAACCACCTCCTACGATATGATATTTTCAACCATCTGCGGTTTTCGTACGGGTTTCTGCCCTAGTGAAAATCACTAACGATATTCGTCACGAGATAGAAAGTAACAAAGTTACCTTTCTCACGTTGCTGGATTTCAGCAGTGCGTTCAGCACTGTTGATTTTGATTTGTTACTTGCTGTACTCAAAACCATCAATCTGCCTCCAATAGCGGTTTTCTGGTTCCATTCGTATCTATTTGGTCGTTCTCAGCTCGTTAAGACCGGTGACAAGCATTCGGACTGGTGTAGTACGGCTGGCGTTCCGTAGGGTGGGGTTTTATTTCCTATACTTTTTTCTGTCTTTATCGATAATATTATATCTTCACTCACTTCTTCTTTTCATCGCCGATGACCTTCAAATTTATACTGCAGCCCGCCTTGACGATGTAGTTTCTGCTGTCGGCACATTAAATGCCGACCTACAAACAGTTTCGGTATGGGCAAAGAACTACGGACTTCTTTTAAATGCACAAAAGTCCCATGCCATAATTATTGGCAGTCGCCATTCCATCCCCAGGTTGGAATTTATGGTGGTACCCAATTTGGTTTTGAATGATTCCATTATTCCTTTTTCCTCTTCAGTAAAAAATTTGGGCATCATAATGGATCAGACACTTTCTTGGTCGGAGCAAGTCGCTGATGTCAGTCGTAAAGTCTTTGCATTGCTTTTTGCGTTGAGCTATGGGGACGTCGCCTACGTTGATCTTTCGGAGGACCTTCTTAGCAAGTTGGAGTGGCTTCAAAACCAGTGTATTAGATTTGTGTTCGGCTTGAAAAAGTACGATCACATTTCCGGGTTCAGAGATAAGTTGAAGTTGCTGCCTATCCGTCTCTGTAGAAATGTTTTACGATTCCTATATAAAATTCTTTTCCATCACTCGTCTCCTAGTTATCTTCGTGAGCGTTTCTAATTCCGCCTGGCTAGGGGTAACAGCCTGCGTTCCGGTACTAATGTGTATCTCGTCATTCCACGAGAGACATACACAGTTCACAAAAGTATTCGGAATCGTTCACAGTGAATTCCGCTCGTATGTGGAATCTTCTCCCAGTCCAGGTCAGACAGTCACCTTCGGTTCGGGCATTCAGAGGTGCCCTTTTGACATATTGGGATTATTCAAACTCCTCATGTTAGAGCTTACAAAATATGTATTTACATTTCACATATTTAGTTATAGTCTTATTTTATACATTCATTTTATTAAATATATTATATGTATTAGTGTATCATCATTTGTTTAATATTATGTATTCGTGTGTACATTTGATATAATAAATTTATAAAGAATAAATTTTTATTATTGAGTATGTAGCATTCAATTTCCTAGAACTAACTTTCCTTTCAATTATTCAAAGGTTGGCTGGAAGAAATCCCTTCATGGGATAAGCTCGCCTTTGTACAATAACGTTCTATTTCTTTGTTAATTTTAATTTGTTTGTGTTGTATAATAAAGTGTTTACATACAGTATCAGTGGGGTGTCAATGGAATTAATGACAAATGGTTTTAAAAAAAATTTGCAGAATTGGGGCTCTGGCTAACTGTGTCTGGGGAAAAACAGTCTTTCCTGCTCAATGTTGATGTTTGAGCCACGTTTCTACCAATTACCTGTGGTTTGAACGAAAATGCTAAAGCCAGAAAGACCATAGCTACAGAGCTATATGTTTCACGTGGTTAAGCGGTAGGTTAGAAATTTTGTAAATATTTTTAATAAAATACTGTGTATTTGGCACCCTTGCAGATTAGGTGATAGTCCATGAAATAAACGGAAAATACTATTCTATCTTGAACATAATGGTTATCCAATTGCCAAGGTCAACGATACCTCTGTGACAATTCTGACCTCCTTCATCGTTATTTCACCTTTTTATGACCCTATTTAATGCGTTCTGGCCACTTACTTTTAGAATTTTGAATTGTTCTCAAATTGCCTGTTCCTCCACTATTTTTACAGTGGTTCGATTTGTCGTTACTCCCATCAAAATTCTCGAAGCGAAAGGATATGTTAATCTCTGATAAATTTTCTTATGTGCGTTTTATAACGAAGAAACACATAAATGTAAAGAAAATTGTTTGTGCACATCCATTTTTGAAGAGAAGTTCAGAATGACGAAGCTACCAAGCACCATTGTCTTTGAAACAGTTCCTGATACGTTAAGAAATGACAAACCTCTTTATGGACATCATCAGGGCTCTCCGACAAGTCAAGGATGAGAAAACTGAAGTTACATAAACGCTACACCTCAGACAACTTTTCAACAAAATTAGAAGTCGGGGCGTTCTGAGCAGTGCTCCCGGTTAATTTAGTCGCTTTACCACTTATAGTATAGAGAATTCTATAATTTAAAACCAGGTTATTATTTTTAATAGATTATATTGACATGGTAATCATACTGTTATGATTACTTTCGGCTGAGAAAACAGAGTACCTTTTACTCAGCTGTAGTGAACTATAACAGCACTTAAACACAACCTCTAAGTTTCACATAATAATCAGCTACTTTTTATAACAGAGTATCAAATAAAAGGTATTTTATACTAAAAATGGTAAATTTTAATAGAAAATTCAATGACTTTTCCCGTATTAGCATGTTCATCCTCGTTTTCGATCTCATTTTGCGATAATAGTAATTTTAGAGAGAGTATCGCAGTTATCGCATTTCCTCTGTGGAATTAGAATACATATTCCAAATTGTATGATACAATAACGAAATGAACTCTCCATCTGTTTTATCGTGACTCCATGATATAAAATATTTTTTGTAAAAACCGATGACTATTTTCAAAATGAGATGTTCAGGAGCATTATTTGTGCACTATTTCATCCATATCTTATGCGTTATCTTAAGAAATATGTATTTATCTAAGTATTTATATAGTTTATAATAATATAATGTTATTGATATTGTTTTTGTATTACATAATATTTGTTTTGTTTTGGTCCGTTAATTATTGTGTATTTTTGTCAGCAGGAAGAAATTTTCAATTAGAAATAAGCAGAAGGTTTTGTTTGTGTTCTCCTTTTATCAAATGTAATTTGTGAGTTTTCTCCTGTGCAATAAGGTATTAAATAAATACGAATCATTATTACAAGTTATTATTATAATTTATTATTTAAACATTTATAAAATATGGAAAAGTAAATTATGTAATAAATTATAACTAATGTTTAGTATTCGCTTCTTAATGTAATACATACTTACATCACTGGTTTCGATGGATATTTATTTTGTTTTCTAAAAATAAAAAGAATAAGAGAACCGATATCTCAAATCATAACCAAATTATTGTATGTGAAAGTTAAAACCAAAGACAGAATTCATCAAAACACTTTCGGGGTTTCGGCTCTAATGCAATTACCATAGAGCAAGCCGCTATTCAAATTAATTGTCGTCAAATTACGTCGAGAGTTATCCTTATCACACAGCACAATCGAGTTATTTTATTTAGTCCTTGCACGTGCGCGGTAGAGGTAAGGACACGCGACAGACGACCATTCGTCACGAGCGGCGAACGAACACTGATTCGGCATTGGAGGATATTTTCCAAAGGTGAGGATTTCGGGCACTCTCGGCCGCCCTCGGCTGCTCCCGGAACCTCTCGGCCAGCTCATCTCGATTCGATTGTAAGAAAAAAAATCATATTTCACGTACTCGTATACAGTGTTGTGTAGTGAGCCTTCTTAAATATTTTCTGATAAGCTGAAGCTGAGCTTTTGTAGGGATTGTTTTATATTATGTTCTTATTTTTATAATATTAGAAAGAAATGTATCTATACAGATTTCGGAGAATAAAAATAGTAATTTCGAAATTAAACGTAACCCGTTAAATTTTGAATTGACTAGTTTTTTGATATATAAAAAGAAGCTCAGTTATAGCAGCTAATGTGAAGTATTATATATATATACATTTTGGGTTTTTTTGATTAAGCAGCTGCAAACATGCCGAGATTATGTTATATGATATTATTTTTTCACTTACAACGTAAAGGTACTTTCTAATAAGGGAGTCTTTTTATGTCGTTTTCCGTAACTGCACGACGTAAAACGGTTGATTTTTCACGACAGCGACAACGTCGCATTCTGTATTTTATCAAAAGGTACAGACAGAACAACTCAAGTAAGCGAGGTTTTAATAATATAATGTACAACCTGTCTTTGATCACTTGAATTTTTTGGCGCATTCTTAGACGTTGTAAACGAATTGAGTGTGACATTGAGCAGATATGTTATGTGTGAGTAAATCTCATTTAAAAATATGTGTTTTTTGGGTGGTACAAACATATTGAGCCATTACCGCCGACTTAATGTAAGCGACAAAAAAATACAGGAGAGGGTTTTTTTTAATTTGTACTATTGATAAGTGTGATACTAAATTGTGTTTTAAAATATACTATATAATAATGAATTTCGTTTGTGTAACAGCGATTGTGTAACAGCTATAATTATTTTAAAAACAATGGATGTTAAACCTTTTTCTTGGCGCTTGCAATATTTTTGCTAAGCTGTAAAAAAGCTAAAGTAAAAAGCTGTTTAAGTAAACACATCCCTTGTGAAGTCAGCGATCATGACTCAATATAGATAGGGTGAACGAAATAAGAATGACGAAAGAAATAAGTCGTGTTGAGCGGTCCAGTTTCTAAGGACCGACAGTGGCGAATTGGCCACTACTAAATTGAGGACCACCTCAAGCCCTTTACCGACGAGCTTTCAATCCAAAAGCATTGATGCGTGTTGACAAGGGGAAAGATGTGTGGCAGAATCGTGGTAAGTGGAAGGCTGTGGTCTCCGCCTACGCTAATAGGAAACGGGCGTGAACTATTTGTATATTGAAACAGAATGTCTTTGTACTGTTATTGGATATACATGAAGGGGTTGTAAACCGCTTAAGCATGTCCTGTAGATTCTAATCTAGCCTGGAGAGTCCCCGAAACGGCCGTATTTTTTTTACAAATATTGGTTAGGTTTTACTGGTATTAAATAGGCACATGATTTAAAATGGAAACTGGGAAACGGATCAAAATTAGCGGAGAAGACGAGCAGGAGTGTCATTTTAAAGATTAAGAAGAGAGACAAAACGAAACAAAGTGAGAATAACGAGGCAAAGGAATTAAAGAACGATTCAAATTTCAAAATTCAATTTGAAACTAACTAGCCAGGATAGAGAAAAGGTGATAAGAAGGTGGAATGACGATCGAGGAGGTTGCATCGTCACATACATATATCATAATACATATATGAATTTAGTTCAAGTAGAGATCCTCGTGGAACAATTCGTCAAGGGAAATACTGCTACTTTAATTATTTCTGCCACCAAGCAGTTACGAGAGCATTATTGCGTTTCGGTTTTGAAGGGTAAGCCTGCTGGTGAAATTACAGGCACATAGGACTTGTCAACTTATGTCTCAGGATGACGGGCGCAGTGGTAGTGTCCGTCAAATTTTTGCGAATTAAAGTTCTGAGTGCCAATGCAACTGTTATGGACAGGCGTGTAGCTTACCATCAGGCGCACGACTTATTCGTACCGTCACTTGATTTTATAAAAAGCTTTGTTCAGAATAGCTGATATTTCTTTGCAGTTTTTGAAAGAC
>NW_020653719.1:3908119-3931061 GCF_003589595.1 Hyposmocoma kahamanoa | reverse complement strand
TTAAAGCTTAAAATATAATTTCTAGACCAAAGGTATTGATTATACTTTTAATAAAGGTATACTCATAGATTGTCATGTAAAATTATTTCTAGTATTTCTATTTTTGTGCCTACTCAAAAGGTCATATTAATGGAGGTACGAGGTTTACGATTTTATATTATACACTATATATTTTTTCCATTCCATAATTACCCTTATAAATCCCTCTGTCGTCTGCCTATACATGTGTGATACCTAATGCCTACAAAAAATTTGGATGGTGACCAAAAATTCACTTGTATATTTATTTATTTATTTTTATTTATTTAAACTTTTTTGCACACAAAAAGTTGCAAATGGCGGAATTAATGCATTAGGCATTCTGTACCAGTCAAACACATACACAATCTATTTATTTTCTGATTATAACACATATTTATTTCGTCTATAGACACAATAGAGAATCAGCACCGTTCTTTTATAACCATTCGGAAATAACAATGCTAGGATCAACGTATCATCTACAATCCTGTCACACATCTTTGTCTCATCAACACGCACTCACACATACTCGTCGGTTAACCTGACCTGACCTAACGGCGGTTGACCTGGGCCCCAAGGCCGATAATGTCAAATCATCTCAGTTGTGTGTCATAGAGTGTCAATGGCAGGATTTTGTTGGTTTTTGTATTCTGCTAAAGGGTAAGAGTAGTGAGTGGTTTGCCAGCGGCTAGCCATCGAGCTATTATTCAACTGCCATTAAGATTTTCGGTATTCTGCTCTTCAAAGGCGAGTCGATGGCACGTCCACGTACTAATTATTTATTTGACATAAAAATACATTTAATTTGAAGACTAAATTGTTGATTAAAAGAGATCAAAAATTAAGGTATACATAGTAATTTCCGTGGTAGTTTTAGTAAAGCCACATCGTTCGTTAATGATTGAATGATGCCATCACTAATACAATTTTATTATTATTAATAATAATGTCGCACACACATAACATGGGGCTAAGTTTTTATGGAGTTACCCTTGTCTCATTACACTACAGTTTGTAAAAAATAAACACAAAGCAGCGTTCACAAGTGACAATATTGATAAAGTAATTGTATATGGATTTTATGAATACGAAATAAATGATTTTATTTATTTATTTATTTATTTATTTATTATTTGCTTAACATGGGTAATACAGTTCTTAAATATAGTTTATAGTTCAACCATGTCACCCTGAGGGGCACCGCAAATTTTTTCACTTACGATATACAATTCAAATCAATATTCTATAAAAGTTAAATGATTTATACAAAATATCAAAATAGTTAATAGTAAAAAATAATTGAAATTAACACAGTTATACTATAGGTAAAATATTGTTTAAACAATCTTAATTATTGATAATGTCAACAACATTTACAAGTTGTCACTGCTGTCAAAAAACTCTTGCAACGTGTAAAAACATTTATCTATTAAATAATTTGTAATTTTTTTATCAAAAATGTTATTGTTAGTTTCATTTTTTATACATTTTGGGACCTTATTATAAATTTTTATGCACATAAAATGGGGGCCAGAACTGTGCATTTTTAATTTTGAAGGTGGAACCGGTATCCTGTGTCTGGGTCGTAGAGTTATTGGCTTATTTTCATTTGGGAATAGGTGTTTATGGTTCCTTATAAATTTAATCATTTGTAGGATGTATAACGATGGTAGTGTTAGTATATTTAATTTCTTAAAATGGGGTTTACAGCTTTCTGTTGGCTTTATATTGGATAGAATTCTTATGCATTTTTTTTGGTATATAAAAACCTCACCTACGTTCGTACTGTTGCCCCATAATTCCACTCCATATCGGAGCCACGCATCAGCATACGCATAGTATGCACACAGGGCCGTCTTTAGGTCTGTGGTCTTTTTTAATTGCAATAAGGCGTATGTGAAGCTTGCCATTCTAGAGCATATTTTTTGGATATGTGCCTTCCAGTTTACGTGAGTATCCATCTCTAGGCCCAGTAATTTATTTACGTCGACGCATTCTATATGACTATTGTTATATGAGAAATTGATATCGACATTGCTCCTTTGGTAAGGGTGGAATTGCATAAGTTTTGTCTTTTCAATATTTAATTCCAAATTATGTACTTTAAGCCAGTTAGTCACTTTATTTAGGATGTATTCAAGTCGGGAAGTTAATGTATTTTTGTCGTCTTTAAGCGGGAACACAATTGAGATGTCGTCTGCAAAGATTACGCAGTGTTCATCGAACTTTTTGGGGAGGTCGGTAATATATATAATGAAAAGCAAACAACCTAGCACACTGCCTTGTGGGATAGACCCCAACATGTGGGTTTTGTCAGAATCTACATTTTGTATCAATCTTTTTTGGGGGTCATGGAACTCTATCTGGACATATTGCTTGCGGTCACAGAGGTATGATTTGAACCATTTATGTGCCAAACCCCTAACTCCTATGCCATACAGTTTGGATAGCATTATCCTATAGGACACCTTGTCGTAAGCCTTACTCATATCGAGTTGGATACCGATTGCATTACTTTTATTATTTATTATATTAAGGATTTCGTCTACGAATTTATATAGGGCCAAGGTTGTAGATCTCTTTTTCCTGAAACCATACTGACTCTCATTGAATATATTAAATTTTTCACAAAACGAGTAAAGTTTGTTTGCAACAGTTTTTTCGATGATTTTTGCAAAGGTAGGTAGCAACGCGATAGGTCGGTATTGAGCGGGGTCACTTGTATCGCCTTTTTTGTGAATGGGTTTAATTTTTGATATTTTTATTGAGTCAGGTACTATGCCTTCGCTAAAAGATTGGTTAATAAGCAATGAGAGTGGAGCAGCTAGTTCATCGGCACACTTTCGTATAAGAGAAGGTGGGAAGTCATCATGTCCGAAACTGTTTTTATTTTTCAGACTACGAATAATCTTATGTACTTCACATTCGCTAACAGGAGTCAAATAAAGAGAATTTATAGGGCGATCGGAAACTGGTTCACCGTGTGCTTGTCCGTCTGTACTGCCTAGGGAAGAGAAGTGATCGTTAAAAAGATTTGCCACCGATTCAGGTTCTTCTACTTGCCTGTTGTTAGAAATGAGTTTAATATTTTTGTACGTGTGTTTGTTTGATTTATTGGTTTGCTCTTTAATTACTCTCCACATTGCCTTAGCTGCGTTGTTAGATTTTTTTATGGTTTGTATATTTTGTAATTTTTTTGACTTTATTACCAAACGTTTTAACATTTTTTCATATTGTTTGTAATGATCATTTAATATTATGTTATCAGTTTGAGAAATTAAAATTTTTAGCAGACGTTTATGCTTACAAGACTTTTTTAGACCTGTAGTAAGCCATGTCTTTTTTTTTAAATAAGAAGTTTTAGTTGTTTTTAGCGGTATGGCTTCATTTAGTAAGGTGGTGAGTGTTTTTAGAAAATTGTTGTAATTGTCGTTAACGTTTTTGTCTGGTAAGATTATAGTACTCCAGTCAATTAGTTGAAGTCTTGACAGGAATGAAGTTGTATTTCGGGTATTGTATAACCTCCTTTTTGTATACCATGGTATATTTTCTGTAATTGGTGAAGGCAATGAAATTAAAACGCCTTTGTGATCCGACAAGCCCAGATCATTTACAGATATTTTGGTTTCTTTGACATTAAAGTTTGTAAAAACCAAATCTAGACAGGTTGCTGAGGTTGATGTAACACGAGTCGGTTCTTTTATATTTTGTTTAAAATTATGACCTTTCATAAGGTTTAATATAGTTAGAGTTAGTTTAGTGTGGTCCAGAGAATTTATGTTTAAATCACCTCCAATGATAATATTTTTTTTATTTTCTGATAGTACGAGTAGTTGCAAGAGTTTTTCTAGAGAACTGTAAAAAACGTCGAACTCTCTGTTTTTTTCAGGCCAATATAATACAATTAGTAATGTATTCAATTGCGGAAGATCAATGGCACAAATCTCAAAAATTCGTTCAACACTCATTTTCATTATGTCTTTTCTGTCAATAAAATCTATGTTTTCTTTTAAAAATATACTGACACCTCCTCCCACAGAATGATGTCTGCAGTAGCTTGAAGCAAGGTTGTAGCCGTTCAGTATCAATAAATCTATTTTCTTTGTGGTAATCCATGTTTCAGTGAAGCATAATGCTTGTAGTTTTAATTCTTCCGCGAGTGGTTCAATAAGATGGGATTTTGCATTAAAACTTTGTAAATTCTGATATAAGACATTAAAATTATTTACGAAAAAATGTCTTTTGTTTTGTTAGATTAGTGTTCGTAGTGATAGCATCGGCGACAACACTCAAGTCGGATGTTTCAGTTCGCAGACTCTGTTGAGATATATAGTTATCGGTTATAGGGACTCTTTCTGATTTCTGGCTGGTTTGTGAATCTGGAATTACGTTCTTCGACGCGGCGTTTATATCTGTATATTGTTCGCCATCTATGAATAATGTATTGTTTCTAATTATTGCATAATGTCCTTCTTTACGAGCTCTACGTAGGTTTTGCCTTAATTGATTTCTGTGTTTTAGTGACTCTGGGGTTAGGAATTCAGAAATAGATAAACCTGAATTTTTAAAAGAGTACTTGTTTTCCAGTAGGAATGTTGTGAGTCTTTTACTCAATAATTCAATAACCACGGGTCTATTTGTATTTTTCCTGCCTATTCTTGTTAGGTCTTCGATGTACGGCTCGAGGTGTATATTCATTACGCCTTGAAAGACGTTTACGACGCGGTCGTACAGTTCGTTCTCTGTCTCCCAGTAATCAAAGGTAAGTCCGTGCAATACAATTTTTTTGTTGGTTTCTTTGTGTACATAATCCGGCAGGTGGTTAGTGGAAAACTCTCTATCTTTTGGCAGAGTGATACTATTTTTTAATTCTTCCATTTCTGTACGAATTTTTTTATTCTCCATTTCTAATAAGTTGATAGTCTTACTTATTTTCTGGAGGTCCATTTTTTGCTTTTCGTGTTCCGATTTTAAACTATTTATATTTTCAAAAATTTCTATTTTCAGATCTGATATGGCTTTGTTTACTTCTGAGAGTATGACGGACTGGAGTTCGGAGATTATTGATTGTTTATTTTCTTTAAGTTTTTTTTCTAATAGTTTTTCGAAATTATCAATATTAATAGTGTTCATTGATTGCGGCGTCTCGTGTTGAGGTTCAGGATTTAACTTAATGTAACTTTCATTCTGAACTGTATCCCCTAAGATACTAATGTCGTCAGAGATTGAAGAGTCATCAAGGACAAATTTCCGGTTTTGCCTTATTGTGATATTGATTTTGTCCAAGGGGATCTGATTGATATTTTCGCTCTCATGCAGGCTAAGTGGAGTGTTTGTATTGTCCTTTTTGGGCATTTTGCAACGACATGATTGACATATCCAGGATTGTTTATGCTTTGTAGTCATTGTGTTGCAAAAACGCTGAATTGAGACGTTTGCACATTCTAAGTCGTATTTGTTTTTACATGATGCACACAATAGGAAACATCTGTCGAGGATCTTTTTGAAACATCCAGAACATGTGGCAACCATTGTTTTGGTTTTTTTTGTTTTGTGGTTTTGTGGTTTTTGTGGTTTTGTGGTTTTTTTTCTGTCTACGCAGTAAAAACAGGTAAATGTAAAAACTTACTTTTAAATTCGCGGTTGATTGTGGCGCACTAGTAGCTGTCGCGTCGTTACCGTCTACTGGTATATCGAACCGTACACCGCTTGAAGCGGTACAGCGCAAGTACAGCCGCGCGTTGGCTCGGTCGCGCACAAAAGGTCTTATGCGCCGTGGAGAACGCGTCGCTTACGCGTTCAATTCGACAACTTGAAAATTGACAGTGGTTGTTGCACTATTTTAGAATAATTTTGAATGATTATTTAATTACGTTATAATTCACTTCACTAAATACACAACCAGCACTATATATTATTAGTTATTACACTAAGTGAAGATCAAAAAATATTAGTCAGTTCTAGGGTTAAAATTGTAGAATTGATAATTGAAATGAGGAGCAAACAAGAAATATGTAGCCAGTGGTTCATATATAATAATAACGCACACACTCAACATAGCCCCGCTCTAGGGAAACCCTGTGTCGCGGGTCCAATGGACCTACACATAGACAACCACAAATTACACCCAAACTTACGAGAGAAATAAATGTAGGCCCTACAAATATTTCTCCCGGTCGGGAATCGAACCTAGGACCTCTGCGTGGCTGTCCGTCATGGTAACCGTGCGGCCACAGAGGCAGTTAGTATCACTGTCGTTCCACTGACACGCTATTGAATCTCAACTGCCATTGTAACTAGATTTTAGCAGAATAACAAATATTGTCATAATTGAAATATGATCGCATTGAAGTCTGGAGAATTATATTATACATTGGTTTGAAGAAAATGTTCTTCAGGATATCTTCAATTTGGTCGTGGTAAGTCCGCCTTGGTCGGCCCATACCAACTTTATACATAGATAGATAGATAACACGTAACGTAGGTAACGTAGGTAAGCAATATAAATAATAATGTAAGTTTGCAAACATAATATTAAATTATAACAATACCTAGCCACCAAATATATATACATACCTATATAAGTACTGAAATTCATATTTTGAGATTTACAGGTATCAAACCCATCGATTAAGAAAACTTGACCTCTCACCCAAAAAAATGCATGGGGTTTCTCTGATGGACCGAATTCCAAATGAAGTCATACGTCACAGAACTAACTTTAGTTATATATGTCGGTTACTTGACCGACATAGCTCGCAAAATCAGTAAGCTTAAGTGGCAGTGGGGCGGACTTATTTGCAGGAGGGCTGATGGCCGATGGAACAGGCTAAACTTGTTCTGGAGTGGCGACGACGTCAAGGTAAACATAGTAGTATAGTACGCGCGAAAGGTCGCTTATAGCGGCTGGATGGGGCTACACAGGACCGGGAGAGATGGCGTGCTCAGGGGGAGGCTTATGTCCAGCAGTGGATGCGTGTAAGTATGCGTGATGATGATAACTAAAAAAAAAATTGTCCAGACCACCATTTTTTTCTCTATCTTTGCCGCTACATACAGTACATTTTTTTATTCAACTGCCTCCGTGGCCGAACGGTTACCATGCCACGCAGAGGTCCCAGGTTCGATTCCCGGGCCGGGAGAAATGTTTGTATGGCGTACATTTATTTCTCTCGTGAGTTTGGGTGTAGTTTGTGGTTGTCTATGTGTGTGTCCATGGCACCCGCGACACAGGGTTTCCCTAGTGCGGGGCTATGTTGAGTGTGTGCGTTATTTATTATTTTATAATATCAAGTGACGGGACGAACAAGTCGTGCGCCTGATGGTAAGCTATACGCCTGTCCATAACAGTTGCAGTGCCACCCAGAGCTTTAAATCGCATAGATCTAAGAGCCACTGCCACTGATCCCGTCACCCTGAGACATAAGTTGACAAATCCCATGTGCCTGTAATTTCACTAGCACAGCCCTGCTATCCTCCCCTTAATTACCACTCTCACAAATTCGTTATTACGCAACAAATGTCCAAACATTTTCCCCTTTCTCCTCTTTATTGCATTCAAAAGACTTCTTTCCTCCCAAACCCTTTCCAAAACTTCCTCATTTGATGTCTTTTCAATCCATTTTTTTTTCCAATTTCCACTAACAATGTGATATATGCGATAGAATGACTCTGTAAAGGGGGCTATTTGCACACATTCTACTGCTACTATAATCTAACAATAATTAATTGTCTCTAGTAAAATTAATACATTTTCAATCAAAACCTAACATTCGTTGTCCTTCATCAGTCATAACTTTAAAAGCAACCTATTCAAGTTTGCACTACCAAATTAGCAGAAACAACGACTAGCCTAAAGTTCGCTTAGGTGAGATAAGGCACGAATCGACCTTGAGCTATCACTAGACACCAATTTGTATTGCTAATAGGGACCATCGTAGAGAATGGAACATAATTATAACTTGGTATTTTATCTACCTATGTACATCTGTAAGTATATGTCGTGTCCACTCACCGTGTAATTTTTTTGTAAAAATATTAGCTTTCTAGTGTATATTGGAATGGAGTACATTAGCAAATAATGTATACAATCGTATGCGTGCTCCCAGATTTTATTGATAAGCTCTGATATTTGAAGTTTGCTTATATAAAGACAGCTTTCTAGAATAGTGGCCTATACATAGAAATCTAATGGGCCTATCTCAAAATCTTCTAATTCATCGGGGAAATGGCTTAAAAAGCCGAGAAGCGTCTGCCGCTCAATGTTGACCAATCGTAGACCATCCCAATGTTGTCATGTGATTATTCTAACCAATGAAAACAAGGGAATCCCAATCACAATAAAGTTTAGCATTTTCTGAATAAATCTCAGTAACAAGTAAAAAAAAAGGTCAGCTTTGTATTAAGCCACTGTTCTTGAGAAGCAGCGTGTGTTTAGAAACGTATACTTATGTGTGGTAATGTGCGTATGAAAACAAACATTTTTTTTAGATATTCGTAAGTAGTATTTAAAAAGTTTACTAAAGTAAATTTAAGAAAAACAAACGAAAAGCTTTACTGGCAGCTAACTCGTCGTCCCGAATTGCACACACATTCACTTCAACCGTTCACTCTCTTTTTCCAGTCATTCTACTCCCTCGTTTACATTTACTTACAACCATTCGTTCACAATGTTACATTCGTGTTAGATCCGTTGTTTGTCCGTCCGTTAATATTTTACAGGACATTTGTTTACTCGTTCCCCCGGTTTTTTAATAAGATATTAAAAAGCGATTACAGGAGGTTGTAGATCTTGTTTCGCTGCTCCCAGATATGTTTAATAACTAATTAAGAAGGGAAGTCGTATTTATGAGTATTTATATAATGCTACAATCATATTACTATCCTTCTAAACCTACAGTATAAATGTACTATAATTGTAATATAATAAAAATGTACTGTGGTAAAATGACGCTAAGAAATGGCACTAACAGCATTTTATCTACACACGGTATACTCGTATGCTTCAGAATGAATTTCCATTATTTGAGTAAACTATTACAACTAGAAACATTAATAGAATACGACTACCTACAAGACTAAATGTCGTACACTTCGACTAAGAGCTTAACTTGAGCCCTTGTCATAAAAGTAAACGGAGAAGATATTTCGCCTAAATTATACCGTTTGAATACACAATTTCAAGTTATGAATTTCTAAGTACGACGTCCCATTAGTTACCGTTAACCGCAATGTATTGTCTTAGTTATATTGAGTAATTATTAGATCAACAACTTGGACAATTGATATTCTTCTTCTTATCGTATCAATGGCATTAACTATAATGGTTGCCTTCGTGGTGAGAGGATTTGCGAATTGGCGTAAGCTATTGTTGCCCAGGGTGTACCAGACAAGCGGTAAAAAAATGCGGAAAAGGAGGCTTCTTTCGTGCATCCCTGTTGCACAATAGATATAAGACAAAAAGCAACCTAACGTGTAATGTAAACGTGTACAGTATGGATGAACAAAAACAAATAACTAAAAGAGCATGATGACGATTTTGTCAATGAAACTTACATTTCGATTTCGATTTTCGAATAATGTGGAATCTAGATAACAATCAAATATTGCGCAAAAGGTTATAATCCTCCACAAAATCTAAGGTTCTAGGTAATCGCCACGCTCACTAGGTATTTTATCAATCGAAGTAAAGTGTAATCGATTGCACAATCAAATGACAGGCTGATTGTGTCCTAAATTTGAGGCCTAAATTGTGTGTGAGAATATTAAGAATTGTGCTTATTTCGAAGTCTTTTCACTGTGATCTTTAGATTTCATTACAGATGTGACAAAACACTTATTTATAACACATTTTTGTGCCCATAACTGCGTTCCAGATTTGAAGGGCGGCGGTGAAACTATAGGCACGTGGAAATTGTCAACTTTACTTCTCAGTGTGACGAGTGAAGAGGCAATTCCTCTCAGATCTTTGCGTTTGAAAGGTCTGTCACCGTAGCAGTTATCGGTAGGCGTGTGTCACTTGATATCTTAAAAAAGCACAATACGTATAATATAAATAAACATATAGATAATAATATAAGAGAAACAGAGTAATATGTGATACAAACAGCTGGCGCAACGTCCCTCCGGGTTATCTTGACGCACCTCGCACGATATACGCGGCCTATCTCTAGAGAAAAATCAGTGAAGCTGTCACAAACGAGCGCTGGGACCGTTCCTCACGTGACGCCACTCTTGGGATATTAAGACATGTGTAGACATGTGGGGAACAATGCTACGTCTTGAAACTGAAGAATTGATATAATTATTGTATTTACTGGAAATGAAACTCGGTATTTATTTCGGATCCACATCGCGTATATTTATTTTTTAAACAAAACAACGTTTCGGGATTTACAGGTTCTATGATCATGGCTGACTGAGATGTTGTCCATTGGACCTGTAAAGCCCGAAACGTTTACGAGATTTAGATGAAAAATTGTTACATTTCCCATGTTGAACCAATCGCGAGAACCTCAGAAATTGATATTGTTCTCGTATTTACTGTTAAAAAATCGTTCAATTGTATTTGGTAACGCTGGCAAGACAGACAGAGAAACAGATAAACACTTGCTTGCGAATATAACATTAATATAGATTAGATATCAATATATCCGTTTTTTGTCATAGCTGTGAAAGAGCGCTGAAACAGCGCCTACTTAGCACTTGCCTAATTAGGCTCTTATTCTCAATAAATATTATTAACGAGAGAGTAAATAATATAGGTACGTATTAATTTGAATTACAATAATTTCAGTACAAAGTACTAAAAAAACCGACCTCAAAAGTTCATCCCCTAGTTTGTCATCCTTAGAGGTGGAATATTTTCTTCAAATTTAAATGGGGTATCTTGTCTCTTTCTAACAAAAAAAAGAATCATCAAAATCGGTTCACAAATACCGGAGCAATCGCGTAACCTTAAAAAAAACTTACAGTCGAATTAAGTCGGTTAAAAAATTGGAACGACTATATGTACAGTTATTTATTGATTTTAAATAATCGTGAATTAATAGCGTATAAATATATTTCGGTTACCTCGACATTTCGGACGTGTTGCCACGTCTATGGTCTCTACGACTGAGTAGGCAGGTGTTAAAATCTACCAGCCGTGCGAGTTTTACTAACTACCCGTGCTTGGTCTTCATTAATTATTTATTGTGCACTAGGATTGTCACTAGATCGACACTCAACACTCTCGATATCCAGCGACTTGTCGGGCGACACTTGACGTTGAAGATCCTCTCTATAGAACGTTATTACCACAGAATTGTACGTGAAGCTGTTGAAATAAAAAAAAAAACATTGTAATATCGAGTTCTTAGGTTTTCGCGATTATTAGACATATGAAATGAAACTATTTTTCCAGATTTAAATTGCGTATATTTGTTTTTTCAAACAAATCAACGGTTCAAGTCAACCGTGACCATGGAACCTGTAAATGGCCCGAAACGTTGGTTTGTTTGAAGAAACAAATATATCTACGCGATTTAAATCCGGAAAAATAAATTCATTTTCTATGTGTAACAATTGCGAAAACCTAAGAACTTGATATCACGCAGTCTTTTTAAAAGGGGAGCATTAAATAAATTGTTTTTTCCATAAAAGTAAAACTGGATGATATGTGGACTTAGGAGAGGTATGTAAATTTAATGGAAGACTTATAAAAGCTTCAACCCGTATTGGGCCAGTGTTTTGGGATATGGCCTAAACCCCCTTTTTAAACGATACCCGTTCTCAACAGTAAGTAGTGTAAGCCCCCTTAAAGCTTTACCTATCACAATTTATATACATGATTTATAGAATATTGTTTCTCCGAAAACCTGTCAGCTATATTAATCAGATTTTGTATCATTTCTCTGAAAATATGTTACAATGTTTTTTGTTACACCATTTATGTATCACTATTTTGACAAGTTATTCGTTTAGTATGAAGTAGCTGTAGGCTCCTTGTGAAAGAGTTCTGGGACTACAGACTGCAGAGGGTACTACAATTTTACCTATTTCTGCCACCAAGCAGTAATGTGAGCATTACTGCGTTCCGGATTTGAAAGGTAAGGGTGCTGGTGAAATTAGAGGCACATGGGACTAGTCAACTTATGTCTCAAGGTGATGGGAACAGTGGCATTGTCCTTCAGATCTTTTGATATTTAAAGTTCTGAGCGGTACTGTAACTGTTTTGAATAGGCGCGTCGCTTTGCAGCAAGCACACGCTATCATTTTCGAAGACTAAAGTAACTAATTTTGATTTTGTTTGATTACTGTGATAAGATACATTTTTCAATACTTATTATGTATAAAAATAACCCGTATGCAGTAACCACGATATGCACGATATTTATGTCAGTAATTGCTGTGTAAAACTCGATTGCAATTCAATAACGACGAAGTATTAACACAGCTACAATATTATTTGTTTGAATGCGGTTTAAATCTGAATGTAATTTATCATTCCAAATGTAAATTTTATAGCGTTTGATGAAATTGTCGGAGAGATTATAAATAAATTTCATTTAAGTACCGAAGTTTTTTTTTATGATATCAAGTGATAGGACGAACAAGTTGTGTGCCTGGTGGTCAGCGACACGCCTGTTCATAACAGTTGCAGTGCCTCTAAATACTGTAAATAATAAACATCTGAGGGATACTGCTACTGCGCCCGTCTCTCGCCAGATATTAAGTAAAATGTTGAAAATAAAAACTTTTTTTTAATTGCAATGTTGTAAGTACGGTAAACGTACACTTACTACATGTCAAAATATATTTTTTTATGACTTTGAAAACTTCGAGCTTAGCTTACAAAATATTTTAAAATATCGAGTTTTTAAGTTTTCGCGATTGTTACACATGGAAAATGAAACTATTTTTTGCGGATCTAAATCGCGTATATTTGTATTTTTCAAACATACTAACTTTTCGAGGCTTGTAAAGACCCACATTCACAACACCAAGCAGTAATGTCAGCATTACTGTGTTCCAGTTTTGAAGGATAAAGGTGCTCCTGAAATTACAGGCACGTGGGTCTTGTCAACTTATGTCTCAGGGCGACGGGCGCAGTGGCAGTGCGCCTCATATCTTTGCGTTTAAAGCTCTGAGTGGCACTGCAACTGTTATGGATAGGCGTGTAGCTTATCATCAGGCGTACGACTTGTTCGCCCGGTCACCTGATATTAGAAAAAAATGCTGATTAACAATAACGTGTCAACCGACATGATCACAGTTTTCCCAAAATGGCACCTAAAGGTTTCGTTGTTTTTAATAGTTTGTTGTAAAAACTATTTAAAAAATAATTTAGTTACAGATATACAAACCATATTTGTGTTGCCAAAACAAGCGATTCGTTCTGTGTACCGTTTAGGTTCTTGGGTTTCTCTCAGAGAAAAGTTTAAGGAGACTGTGTCATGACTGTGGCATTACAGTACATTTACTCAAATATTTTATATGCCCGTAAAATATACATAATTTCATTAAGAAAGTAGTTATCCATAATATTAACCTTAGAACTAAATCCAAATTCATGGTACCACGATTTCGTTTAACTAAGGTAAACGAGTCTTTTATGGGGAACTGTATACGTTTTTACAATAAGATTCCAGAGAATATATTAAGATTATCATTTCCTAAGTTTAAAACTTGCATTAAAAGTACTTTAATTGAAATGTCATATTATGAAGTTGACGAGTGTGTTTTAGATAAAGAAGTATGGAAAGTCAACAAGAGTTTAGATTCCACACAATTATGATTCAAAGTGTATTCCATGGCTTTTAAGTTCATTTGAAAAGCGCAATCCCTAGAGTGTCTTGCTCGTTCATCTCAGGGAGGTCAGCGTAGCGAACGAGCAGTAGCTTAAAAAGTAGCTTAAAAAATGACGTTTTCAAGTGTACAGCTAAAATCACGAGAGAAATAAATGTAGACTATGGAAATTTCTCCCGGCCCGAGAATCGAACCTGGGACCTCTGTGTGGCAGACCAGCATAGTTACCGTTTGGCCACGGAGGCAATTTCTCCTACGCACTCCGCATCCAGTGCCCACAGTCTTAAAGTATTAAGCCCATCGGAGATGTCATTGATGAGCAAACTCCTCTGCCAAAATTATGAGACCGGCAGTAAAATATTTATTCTGACGTCTCTGTGTGCGAAAGTGTGTTACTTACGCTAGTGTGCATGTATAGCGAAATGACTGAGAAATGTTTTTGTAATTAGCATTTTATTCTTCGCAAAAAAGGCAGAATGTTTAGTTTTAGAAATTAGAACTCGTGTAACCTCCAGTTGGTTAAATGTCCTCTAAGCCCATAGTAGAGCACCAGCCTAATAATATTTTATATTCGAGGATTCTCGTTGTTTTTTATGTGACATTGGCTTATGTTGTAGACAAACAATGTTACTTCAGAGGGTGTGAAGAAGTACGTACTCGCCTAGATTTATCTATAAAGGGACCGGTTCCAATCTTGTACATAAATTCGTCACATTTGCCCAGCTGCCTATTCCGAGGGTTTTCTGCCTAAGTTTTAGAGTTTTGTAGTAATGTATCCTACTGGTTTCGTCATTTTTGTATCTCTGGGCGTCTGTGTATATATCACAGCCCTTTTTTTATTTAAGCATTTATTATCATGAAAATTGCTGGGAAGTCGTGTAAAGAAGCCCCAAAATAGAAATAAAAAATTAAATGTGTGAAACGAGCTGTCGTTTCGTGGTTACCTAATGGTTTGGCCTACCTCCTCACAACCAGAGGTTGTGAGTTCGGATCCGGGTTCATACCTCTGCGATGCTATATTTGCGAAATTTAGTAGATAGTATTAGCAGCAGTAGAGTTCCTTGTGAAAGAGTTCATCAAGAGTAGTACTGCCACCTTACCTATTTCTGCCGCCAAGCAGTAATGTTAACATTACTGTGTTCCGGTTTTGAAGGGTAAGGTTGCTGATGAAATTACAGGCACATGGGACTTGTCAACTTATGTCTCAGGGTGACGGGCGCAATGGCAGTGCCCCTCAGATCTTTGCAATTCAAAGCTCTGAGTGGTACTGCAACTGTTATATGGGATAGGTATGTAGCTTACCATCAGACGCACGACTTGTTTGTCCTGTCACTTAATCTTATACAAAATTAAAAAATAACAAGAGCTTTTCGGTGAAGGTAAACATCGTGGTAAAACTTGCACTTCGAAGAATGTTGATAAACATCGGGAAACGTGTTATGTCCCCAACCCACATTGACCCAGCGTGGCGGTCTACGGCCTAAACGCTCGCCTGATGGGAAACGCGTGCTTAGCAGTAGGACATATATAAATGGGTTGATGTTGTAAAACGAAAAAGAAACATAAATAATGTATTTTCACATACCACCTTCAACGGAGTGTTCTTCAATAGGTAATTTGAAATGCAATAAAAATTGTCTTGTGGAACCTATGTACGATTCACGCTCCAGTCTTGGGTTAACGTTGTTTTTAAAGTGTCACCCCTTTACTTTTGAGACTAGAATTAAGAACACATACAGCTTGATGTATTAGATGTTGCCGTTGGACCGATGTTATTGCAAGCGGCATAGAACGAGTTTTAAATCTTAATTGTCAAGTTTCAAATACTCTAAACCCTGCACCACTGCAATAAATCAAAACATGAGTCTGGAATCCTACATAATTAAGTAGTTCTTATTGGCTATGAAACAAAGTTAAGACGGTATGTGATTAAGCCGAATTATGGAGTGGCTGTGGTAACCTATTGAGGACGTATTTGATACGTTTTAGGCCGATTTTTAAAAGTTCTTTCCATTATTTAAAATGTGTCACAAACAAAGACTCGCGTGCAGATAGGTACAACTCACATACAGTTTCAAATGTCGTTATTTCAAAGTACACTTTGTCATTGCAGAGACGTTAAAAAATATCTCCTCTGCAAATATACTCTTTATTACAAAGACACAGTGATCCTAAATATGTGGAAAGTGTTGTCATCATGTGATGAAAGTCATAAAAAAAATTGTACGAACTCCAAGAAACAAATTATGAATATGTGAAATTCTGTAACTCTCCTATTTAAATAAGTCAGCAACTAATTTCTTTCGCAGAATTTTAAAACTTATCTTCTGAAAAGTTATTTTGTAATTGTGGCCTTATTAAGTCAAGGGTGCAATATAAGTTATTTAAATCCTATTGAATTTAGTGGCATAACAAAGTTGAAAATAATTACTAACAATTCTACTTAAACCGTTTTGTTTTTTTTAAAAAATACGGTCAGATTTATAATTGGTCCATTGTACATTGCTCTGTAGTACAGTTTGTTCAGTGGTTGTTTGTATTATCTGACCTAATTAGAGTGATCCTATTGAATTTCATTTATGTGACAAAAACACACTTTTTACATCAATAGCATTTGTCAAGCTGGCGTTGTTGTTTTACGATAATTTGCGTTACCGTACTTATATCGATATATAAAATCTATGTTATGACTAACGATGCGTAAGAATAACTGAAGTCAATATCAAGACATCGGATACTACAAAAACATTTCACAATGGTATTTAACATTTCCAAGCCCAATTCCAAGCCATTCTTACAAATACATTGCACGAAAGAAGTTTGCGCTGTATCAGCGACTGCCGAAGCGTTTTTACTGCAGTCCAAGGATATGTCCATTTCAATTAATTGCAAAGCGAATTAATTGTGGAGCTTTCTAGACTCTCAATTTTTAGCTACGTGTCAGGTCATTGCTTTAACCTCTTGATTGATTTTGTGTACGTAGATAGGTAATTCTTCTCCATTTATTTAAGGGCTTTTGTCGACGTAACACACACAATAACGCACACAATCAACATAGGGAAACCCTGTGTCGCGGGTGCCATGGACACACACATAGACAACCACAAATTACACCCAAACCCATGAGAGAAATAAATGTAGGCCATACAAATATTTCTCCCGGCCCGGGAATCGAACCTAGGAGCTCTGCGTGGCAGTCCGGCATGGTAACCGTTTGGCCACGGAGGCAGTTTGTAGTTCCTATTTTCTGATATAAGCTTTTTTCTGGACGCTCTTGTTCATTTACAAATACAAATAAATACGTACAGACTCATATCCGTAACGTAACATGTACCATCTCTGTAACTTGTCGTCTGCCCTGGAAATAGATATTGAAATAAGGCAGGGTAGCCTTATTTCAATATCTATTTCCATGGTTCTTTCTAGCGAAGTTATTTCTGTGAACAAACGGCACATAAAGTAAGAAGTGAAGTGAATTACACCTAAAAATTGGCTTTGATTAGACAATTTACGTAAAATAACAAATAGCATTATTTCAATATTCTATTTCAGGTTTGTACACTAATCCGAAAGAGATAAAGGCGAGTGTGAGCGGGCAAGTTGGTGAAGGTCGACTAAGGCAAAGTTCAAGACCAAAATGAGAACGTCCTAAAAAAAAGAATTCTTACAATATGTGGAAGGAGTTTTTTGATGAAAGGTCGAAATCAGTAGGCATTTGGTATAAGACTATCCAACCCGAACCGTTGAATTCTCCTTGGATCAATAATTGCTTAAATAGAAATGATTTAGTATTTTAGGATTTAGCATTACGCCTTCGGTCCGGACACATTCCATTAAATAAGTTTGCGTATATGATGAAGAAAACAGAATCACCAAACTGTGCTGTATGTGACTTAAAAGAGGACGTATATCATATACTGATGGAGTGTGGACGAAACGATTCTTTTAGATTTGATGTAGCTGCTATGTGTGACCAGTTTAGACAAGTTGGCGGATGCAACAGGGTCTTGGCCTTTCCCCTATCAAGGGAAGCCAAAATGCTATATAGATTGGTGGAGAGAGGCTTGAAGTTACGGCAATTATAAGCTGCTTCAATTCTCTCTTATAATATAAATATATGTGTAGAGCGGCGTAGTCGCTTATTGTGACAAAGCTCTTTAAATAAAGAAAAAAAAAATGTGTAGGCCAAAAATAAGGTGCTGCACCGCTCGTGTGAGTATTCAGGATATGGCAAAACCTTCTATTTATTTTAAATTTCTTATTAATGGTGTTAATTTGGATGCATTACTTTACGAATAGGATTGAAAGCCTACTGGCTTTGTGAATATGAAGGAAATGTGATATGAAATTAGCTTGCAAAATTGGTATATATACAATCCATTTTTTGTATTTCAGTGACTTTGTGCTTTAAGATACGAGTTTGAGAAAGTAAGGCCACGGAATAAATCTAGCAATGTTTATATCCAGTTAATATTTAGATATCAATAGTTATTTTGTGTGTACACACAGATCATAATTTATTTCGGTATAGTTTAAATCTAACAGTTTGATTTTGACTTACATACGTTAATTCGTAACGTCAATGCCTCCAACTCACGCTATCCAATAAGCAGTGAATCGCTGATTGTTGTTTTTACTTTGATTACTGCAGTTGGATCTGTATTGACTTTGTATTACTGTAACACTAGAAGAAACATGCCTTTTACTTTCGATTTTAATTCAAAAACGAAAGTCAACGTGTACGCGAAAATATAACAATTAAACACGTTAGTAATTAGGTAGTTAAATGTACAACTGGACTGCCGCTGTAATTGTTGCGACGGTTGTAGCGACACATTAAGGTAGATAAACACACGTCGTTATACGGACAACATACGTTGTTATCTGCCCTATGACAGAATTAAATAGTTTGCAAAACAAATTGTTTTTGATGAGAACAAATTAGTCAATATCATGGAAGAAAATGGAACAATGGAAGTGCCTTAAGTCTCAAATAACTTTCTTAATTTTAAACTCTACCAATCGATCATAGTTTCAAATTTAAAAAGAAATAACAAGTTCTGGATTGTTAATATAATTTAAATTTTACTCTGTTGGCATATCGTTGAAATTTCAATACCATCAATACCTATGATTGCAAGTTACGACGTTTTGTATTATATTGAAATTTCAATCATTGTGCTACCATCTAGCGGTTAATTGCTGAACTACGACGAATTGGAGTTATTAATTAAGTTCTCCAAAAAAAGAAGCGACCATATTGCAGGAATATAAGCTTTATAAGCTTTACTTTCGTTTCTTTGTGATAAAAAATATTTCGAAAATCAGAAAATTGAAAATTTATTAAAACAAGATTTTCCGATGATATGAAACATCATCACGGGTAATACTTTTGGTGCTGCTATCATTTTTGCATTGCAAAAAAGCACAATAAACCATTTTTCTAGGATTGTAGAGAATTTGTTCAAAAGAATGACACAACCATACCATACAAAACGAAAATGGCGGACCGAGTCTGACGCTAACCACTTCTACTAGATTTATTGTTCTGTGGTTATAATACCCATGACTTAGGCGCATGTAATAATTTTGGTTTCATACGCTACGCCGTTGACTGAAGTGTCCTGTCACATGTCGATAATGCAATTTTTGTGGTACTAAGTGACGGGACCAATACGTGGTCGTGCCTGGTGGTAAGCGACACGCCTGTCCATAGCAGTTGCAGTGCCACTAAGACCTTTAAATCGCTAAGATCTGAGGGGCACTGCCACTAAGGCTGTCACCCTAAGACGTAAGTTGACATGTCCCATGTGCCTGTAATTTCAACAGCATCCTTAGCTCGCATTACTGCTTTGCGGTAGAAATAGGTAAGATGGCATTACTTCCCTGAACGAACTCTTTACTGTTAGAGCAAATTGACACCTCGTGTGAACAATGGTGTTAGGCTTACATGGTTTAACTTTGTTATTTGTTTTCATTTATATGTCAGAGTGGTATCGTCGTCGACACGGCGCCATCAGTCTAAGCGATTTCGTAGATGTTATTAATTTAATTACAACACCATCTAGTAGCTTTAGATTGTACTAGTTGCAATCGTCAAGCAGTAAGCTTGGGTGTCGATACAGAGATGGCGAGAAGGGGAAGAAGCGTAAGCACACGGCTTGGTGTTTAGTAGTGTTGGTGTAGAACGGCCGGGCAATCAATGGTGCGCCCCTCTGAATCGAACTTACCGCGTTTTTTTATTAAAATCCGTTTTGACCATGTCCATCATTTGTACTTACGAAGTCATTACTTTGAAAATTGCTATTTTGTTATGATATCAAGAGACGGGACGAACATGTCGTGCGCCTGATGGTAAGCTACACGCCTGTCCATAACAGTAGCAGTGCCACTCAGCTCTTTAAATCGCAAAGATCTGAGGCGCATTGACACTGCGCCCGTCATCCTGAGACATAAGTTGACAAGTCCCATGTGCCTGTATTTCACCAGCACCCTTACCTTTAAAAACCGGAACACAGTAATGCTGACATTATTGCTTGGCGGCAGAAATAGATAAGGTGGCATTAAATCTGTGGACGAAATCTTTCACATCCTTGTGCTCTACTGCTACTAAATAATAAATTACTAATAAATGTAATAATTGCAATCAATTGATGTTATTATTTCATTGCCGACTGAACGAATCGATGACGAATAGTGAATAGGCCAATTATCAAATAATTTGTTACAAAATTAGTGATGGGGGAGTTTCCCTCTACTCGGACATAATTTTTCAAAGCAGTGAAAAATTCCAGTCAATTCTATCTTATATTTTATTTTTCTTCTAAAATAACTTACCTATTTTACATGCAATGTAGTTTATTCTATAAACCAGCCAATAAACCTGACCGAATGAGCGAGTAAAATGTGCAGCGAATCTCGCAGTCACGGAGACATTCTTGAATTTAAATTGGTCACCGCCGCAGCTTTCATCTTATTTTTCCACTCTGGTGCTCGTTTTCTTTTGAGATTAACCAACGTTTTCTGTTGACCTTTGAGCTTACGACTTTAAAAAAATGTTTGCCAGTTTCTTGTTCCTAAATCAATACAGATTTAAAATCTTAAGTTGTTATTCTCAAAATAATTGTGACTAATTATTTACATACTTATTTTTGTGTACTCACTTTCACTATCCGCGACAAGGGTATCTTGTCTTCCTTAATTCTAACTTTAATCATTTTAAAACTTACCAAACCATGGCAAGAAATGCAGTAGCAGTAGAGCTCCTTGTAAAGGTGTTCGTCCAGGTAAGTACGCCAAAAGGTAATGTGAAACGGTTACTGAAGGATAAGGGTGCTGGTGAAATTATAGGCACATGGGACTTGCAACTTATGTCTCAGGGCGGCAACATAAATTCGTCAAATCTTGGTGGCACAATTGTTTGCATTGTGAATGAACATTGGATGAAGAGTTCCCGGTTTTGATTCCCTGCAGGCCAAATTTGAGAAACAAACTTTTCGAAATTGGTTGTGACCAGGGAGTACTCATAATACAGGGAATACACTACTTTGAGACCAATTAATTGGTGTGGGTGTCTAGCACACTAAATTTGATATAACCAAGAAAATGTGCAAATCGTATTTCATCTTAATATAATGTTCTGAAATGTAAAACTAAATAATTTACTTAGAAGCATTACTAATGTTATATAGTTAAACCTGTGCCCTAGCTAGTTTAAATGTCATTAGTTAATATTTCAGTTTCGTAAACTGTAAATTTAAACGCAATGCACATGTCGTAAGGTTCAATTTTGAACAAAGGATTATGATTGTAAATCTTTAGGGTGGACCATCGTTTGTAGATAAAAAAAATAATCACATCGTCTTGTTGAAATCTAAACCTATTTTAGGAAAAACTATTTTCGACATAAGCGAATTGAGGGAAACTCTATAAAGAACCGTTACGTTTAAGAAGGCCTTATATAACTAAACGGAGCAAGGGTGCACGTCTGACTTCTACGAATTATGTACTTATGGAGTCTATATGGCGTAGTTTCGATTTCACCAAACATTTTACAAAACTACAGAGTCTCGTTCATTCATTGTTCATGGTGAGCATAATATAAAATAATACAATAGAAATTTAAGTTTATTGGATGTCAGGATGACCATGATAATCACCATGATATTCAAATATTTTTGTGAAATTACTCCAATAGTTTGTTATAATTAATAATACAAAGATCAAGAAAAAATCCTTCGATCCAGCTGGATTTGGATCAACGTCTTCTAGCAAACCACATGGAACGAACCAGTGGGCGTTGCAAATTTTTCTATGGGCTTGTTGCAGATCCTTGTTTTTGATTTTTTAAAGACTTTTTTACAGTGGCGCCATCTGTAAGAAATATGATATATATATCAAATGGTTGAGTCCAATAGGTGGTAGTTATTGTGCTTTTCAAAGTACTAAATTAGATAAAAATTACTTCAAAGTTATGTCTCACCTGATGCTATAAACTTACATAATAAAATACAGAGGTCACATTAGCTCTCTATATATATAGTTGAGTGGCTGATATGAAAACACGACAGGTCGAGATATTAACCTCGAAAGACCTTCAACCCTAACCCTTTTTCATGGAAGTGACCCTACAACCTCAGATACGTGGAAGAATATCCATTAGGATGACAATTTATTTTCAGGTTCAGCGAAATTTTTTCATGATAAAGGAAAGACGCTGGATGGTAAACTTGATTACCGCTTGAGTAAAGTATCCCATTTTAATATTTATAAAGTCCATAAAATTTACTTTTTTCATTATTTTTCTTTTTTTTAGCATTATTACACTTACATTAAAAACAGTGAACTTGAAACATCAATAAATAAAATAAATAAACCATATAAACCAACAATTCGTCCAGACCAATTTAATGAGCTTAAATACGATTGTTTTACTATATTTTTTTTATAATACCAATGCGGAATTGGGTGGTCTGCAGAGAGATTATCCTGGTCACAGTATCATACCAATGTTATCGTATTATAGTAATATCATCGGATTTTCGTCATATACCAATTTCATTTCGATCGAACAAGTAAACATAGAATAAATAGTCATTTTATAACTGAGATTCCTACACCAGCTGATGATAAT
>NW_020653719.1:3884280-3908109 GCF_003589595.1 Hyposmocoma kahamanoa | reverse complement strand
GAATAAAACATTTTTGTAATAGCAGTGAAATGGCGCTGGCTCAACTTGAGCCTATGTTCCGTAATAGTCAAGTCACACTGAAAGAGCAGCCGCCTGGAGAGCATTTTTGGTGCAAAGTATTACAGAGCATTTTGAATCTTAACTAATAAACAAAAAAAAAATTGATTTGAAGCGATGGAATGTATGGTGTGGCCTGCGAGTAGTCGCGAAGCCGCGCGAGACTTGGAGCTCGTTCGGAGTACAGGCGCGGGCGCGGCGGCAGGTGCGTGCGCGCGGGTGTTGGCGTCTTACCTTTTATAGTGCCGAAGCAGCTACGAGCGGGCAGAAAACAGACGAAGTTATTTGTAAGGAAATATATATAACAACGACTAGGAGTGAAATTGTTAATTGAAATAATAAGTGTAACCAGCTATGTTGTATTATGTGAACCATCCCGATTAAATTAGCTTTCAAAGCAAAAAAAAAACGCTTTGTGATCAGTTCGTCCGTATGGGAACTGCTATAAATAGACAGACATGCAGATAATAATAATAATATAATAATAATAACGCACACACTCAACATAGCCTCAACATAACGCATACACAGACTACGGGTTCTAACTTAATGCTCTGGCCACACAGAGGCGGGAGCGCTCCGGCTGTGGGAATATTTGTGATGTTTGAACCCTTATGAACCGGTCCGGGGTCGAACGCTATAACCACCTTAGCATGGTCATAGCGTTCGAACAAACGGGCGGACCGGGTGCGGGCCGGGCGCGTGGCGAACGCGGGACAGGTACGGGCGCGGGAGTTGTATTCCATTGAGTTCTCTGCTATAGTCTACACAGAGCGGTAGCAGCGGGGCGCGGTCCGGGAGTGGGACTTTAGCGAGTCTTTTTTTATAACTCTTGAGTGTATTTATATTAAGTTTCAATATGAATTCGACCGAAATTTCTTTTGCGTTGCTTCCGTAGCGCTAAAAAAAGAAACAAATTCTTAATCTTTATTCTACAGCGTTGTAGTGCTTTCTATAAAATCTGAGTAGAAAATGAAACGTGGCTGCTTCGGGTCTCACACTGGCCGCCTAAGCACCGCTATTCTGTCACAATCGCGCCCTGGTACGCATTCGCTTCCCGCATGTTCGCCCGTTGGACCGCTTTTCCCGCTGTACCGCCTCTGTGTGGCCTGTGCTTTAAACTTTTCTTATATTGCGTCGGGGTTTTTAAAATATCATCGGACACAAACAAGGATTATGTCAGGCCGTTGCAATCCACTAATTGCAAATGAATATCCAACAAATGCACATTTTTATATAGGTACTTACGTGGAGCGCACTATAAGTTTCCGGAATGAATAAGAAAAAACAACTATAAATGGTCAGAAATGAATTTAATCTGACTCAAAATATTCTCCGTTAGCGTTAATGCACTTTTTCATACGAATGAACCAATTTTGAAAACATTTATGCCACTCCTCCATGACAATCTCTGAAACATATTTTTCATACTCTTCGACAACTTCCTCAGGTGATGAAAATAGTTGACCGCGTAACTGGTTCTTAATTTTTGGAAATAAATAAAAATCACAAGTTGCCAGGTCGGATGTACGCGGGATGGTTCACAAGGTCAACGTTGTTCACCTTCAAAAATTCATTTGTCTATTTGACCGTTTACGGCGTTTACGGAGTTTGTCAATAACTTCCGGCAAACAAACGGTCGTGTACCAACCACTATTCACGGTACAATGATTCTCCAAAGCAACGGTAGCCACGTGTCCAGTTTTATTAAAAAAAGAAGCTTAGAGGCACTTTGCACGCGTGCCACTTCGGTTAGTTTCGGCTCATCTCGAAAGACCCATATGCTCGATTGCTGCTTTGTTTGGGATCGTAACTATAAATCCGTGTTCGTCACCTGTTACTATGTTCCACACCAACTTTGACGCCCCTTCGTTGAATCTGGTAAGCATGGCATTGCACCTAGTGACGCGATCCGTTCTTTTAGCCTCAGTCATATTGTGTGGGAGCCACCGAGAGCTGCATAGCTTTTTCACACACAAATGTTTGTGTAATATTGATTGTATTTGATTCATGCCTATACCTAAAGATGCCCGAATCTCACGGTATGTCACATGCCTATCTGTTTTGATCATATGGCGCACAGCATCGATGTTTTTGTTGTTCACAGCAGTGGACGAGCGACCATCATGAAATTCGTCACTGAAATTCACATGACCACGTTTGAATTCTGCAAACCACCTATGAATAGCAGTTTGAAGCCGGGCGAAGCTCCGCTAAGCTGTTAAATTACACTTAAAGTCGTAGAAAATCATACTACGAAAATTTTCACGAGTTAAATCCATGGTGATGTAGACAACCAATTTCTAAAATGACGCCACAATGTAAAAATAAGCGACAGACAGATGAAACAAACTTTATTCTACAGCCAAAGAGTTCCATTTTCAAATGTTGTAATTACTTTTTAAATATTGTTTATGTAAGTGGCCAGTTCCGGAAACTTATAGTGCGCCCTGTGTATAATAAATTCGAAATATTCAATATAATCTCAAACCTTTTCAACAAAATTAAAACATCTACTAGCACTTTCTGCAAAACTAACATGCGTGTACAATTAAAAGCATACGTAGCTGATGAGAGATAGAACATTTATCCTTGTCACAACTCCCTATCTGATAAAAACACTCCTATGAAATAGTAACTTTTAATTATTAGTACTTGGTTTAATTTACTTTTAGAAGTCTGTCATCAATTTAAACATGTCACTTTGTTAAGTACTCATCATCCAAATATATATCGCCTTACTCCGTTTTTCGACACTGATCCCTGTTTTACACTTCAAGGGCAATATGGAGCAATTGAACCTTAAAATATAATTTCTAGACCAAAGGTATATAATTATACGTTTATTTAAGTTATAAACCTTACATATTACGTTCATTTTATAACTTAACATTATGACAATCATTTAAATTTTTGTAACCGACTTCAAGAAATGGAGGAGGTTTTCGACTCTACGTTTTTTTTTTGTATGTATGTTACGCGATAACTCCGCGAATCCGTTCTGTGAACCAATTTTAATGATTCCTGCTTCTTTGGAAAGAGGGTAGATACCCCAGTAGCGGTCCCATTAAAATTTAAAGAAAATATTCTACCTCTAAGGGTGGCAAACTAGGTGACGAATGACTTTTGAGGTCGGTTTTTCAGTACCCTGCACTGACACAGAGTTCAAAAAAAACCGATCTCAGAATTCATTCATTCAAAAACAGAATTACCTACTAGTTTAATCTCAGGATTATTTTAGTAGGTTATTCTGTTCCAGTTCAAAAATTCACATTAATGGAGGTACGAGGTTTACGAATTTAGCAGACAGTTTTGTATATTATCGTTTATAATATGTGATACAAGCATATTCTATGTATTATAATGCATGGATATACACACATCAAAAAAAGTTTGCGATCAATAGCATAAGCTCCTATAATTCTTTAAATTTAACTTTATCAAGAAAAAATCTATGTTGTATGCTTTCTTTAAATAGGAATACCCTGTTTGAAATTAAAATATAAAACTATTTTTTATTATTTATTTAAAAAAATTGAGCCATTAATCATAATGTAATAGTGATAGAAATTTCATAGAAAGAAAAAGACTGTTTAATTAAACTTAAACAACAATTTATTATTAAAAGGTGTGAATTCAATATAAAATAACTCCTCCCCTGGCTCGAATACATGCGAAGATCCTCCTGGGCATGCTGAGGATCAAGTTATCCAGCATTTCCTGGGGTAACCTATCCCATTCTTCAATAGCGGCTTCCCTGAGCTCTGGAACTGTCTGGGGACGTGACTCACGGTTCCATACTGCTCGTTTAAGAGCATCCCACGCGTGCTCTATTGGGTTTAAGTCGGGCGAGCCGGCAGGCCAGTCTAATCGTGTGATATCGTATTCTTGAAGAGCTGCATTGACTCGTTGAGCTCGATGTGCGGGCGCATTATCATCGACCAGTACAAATTGGTGCCCATGGTTTACTCGGAATGGTCTGACGATATCATCAATAGCAACTGCTTTGTACATGTCTGCTGTCATGAAGCCCCGATACGGGATCAAAGGCGTTCTAGCTCCAATCATAATGCCACCCCAAAAGGACACCGATTTTCCGCCTTGCTGAACTGTTCCAGTGGCAATTCTTTGTCTTTCACGGTCGCCTGGTCTTCTCCAGACACGGACACGTCGGTTATCTGGATGAGTGCTGATTCGGGATTCGTCAACGAAGAGACAGTTTTGCCAAATGTTTTCGTCCTCACCTTCTTCATTTTGCCGAAGTCTAGCCCACTGCAATCTTCGTTGTTGACGTTGCCGGGAATTGAGCGGAGCTCGCCAAGAACTCCGTGCTCGTAATCCAGCCTGGTGCAAGCTATTGCAAACGGTCTGCGTGCTAACTTCAAGCCCAGAGGCGGCCCTGACTTCTGCTTTTATTTTAGTGGCGTTGATTGTTGGATCACGGGCTGCCAGCAATCTAATATAGCGCTTTTGGGCAGCTGTCAAAACAGTTGGGCGACCGCTGCGGGGTCGGTCAGCTAAATTCCCCATTCCGTGATACCTCTGCAACGTAGCCACGACACAGGATTGGGATATAGCAAGTCTGCGTGCTATTACTCTCGTGGTGTATCCTTCTTCCCTCAAAGTTACTATTCTAGCTCGTAAAACCTCTGATAATCCTCTTGGCATTTTTTCAATCACAACTTTCCGCGAAAAATATCTTGAATCGCTTATAATTGACTAAATCAGATTTCTGAATGAGCGTAAGCTAGGACTGAAAGCCTTTTTATATGAAAAAACAATTGAACGGGGTCATTGTTTTATGTTCTAATTTATTTTTAAATAAAGAATCTAAAAAGAAGAAAAAATCATAACATAATCTACAGTAACAAAAAAGATTTCAGTTTTTCGAAGTGATCGCAAACTTTTTTTGATGTGTGTATATTTACTACAGTATTCGTATACACGTATGTTCTTTAGAAACATTAATTTCATGAAATGGACTGTATAGTAAGTTTGTGAAGTTTATTTAAGTGAATTTTGAGTCCAATTTATACACCGTGCAGGAAGTAGTATTTAGAATTTCCTAATAGTTAGTAATGTTGATTGGTAAATATCGCTGTTATATGGCCGCCAATTGTACCTTTCACTATGTCTATGGATTGTCTCTGTTTCTTTTGCGTCCAATAAAGCTTATTGTAATACGTGTCTAGTATTTTATAATAAAACTTGTAGTAGAAGGTTTTAAATTGGGTGTAGGAAGAAATAATGAAACCAATACAGTTTTTTTTTAACCGTTTAACAAAAAGGACTGACCCTATTTTAGCTAGAGATCCAGACTTATGATAAAAAGTAGGCATATCAGATTTTCGATCTGACGCCGAAATGCGCAAATAAAACGTGGAGTCAATATTTTTATCGTAAATTAATAGTGGGACATGGGACTTTTTACCTTTTCCTCTCAGGTTGACGGGTGTAGTGGCAGTGGGAGCAGACTATGGTCAACTCGTATGCTATTTCGAAGCCAATGGAGTCCTTTTGTCGTGTCAATCTGGATTTCGCAAGCAGCGGAGCTCTTCAAATGTAGTTGTTACATCTTCGCTTCTCAAGACATTGGTAGGGGCTCGATCATAAGTTTGTTGAACTTTTTACGTGCGTTCGATTCCATTAACATTGAAATGCTACTTTAAAAAAGTCTTACTATGGACTTGACCACAATTCCATATGTTAGTTTAGTAGTTCTATCTTCAATGAACATTATCAAAAGATAGTCATACAAAACTCTGATGGAACCAATCCATCGAATCTGACAATCCGGAATGGCGTCTCACAAGGCTCCATTCTAGGACCTGTCCATTTCATTGAAGAATGATTTCGCTAGTTGTATTTTGAATTGCCATTTCCATTATATGACGACGATTTACAGATCTACATTGCAGGCTATGTACCAACATAGCCTTCAACTTTATGGTGTGTGGGTTCTGCTTGGTGTTCTTCAAACTGCTTCACTTTGACTACAACGAAATAAAAATATTTAATACTTGGCTCCCGTGGGGAGCTGTAAAAGATTATTAGTGATGACCCATAAGGTTGTTATATAAGGTGTGGTTGCAAATAGATAGTGAGCTGCTCTTTGAGAATCACATACTGGACGTCTCACGCTCTTGTTTTTATCACCTCAAAGTTCTGTACCTGAAATTGGTCCATGCATCAATCAGTTAGGAGCTCAGAGTTCTGCTTTGTGAGGCACTGGTAATATAATTAAAACCCGGAATCTATACCAGAAAATTAATTGGTCAAGACCTATGGGAGTGAATAAGTTCAGATTAGTTTCTAACAATGTTATTAACATCCCAAAACACAGATCGACTGCTTTTCGTGGCGGTTTCAGGTATTGCACCTGCAAGTGTGTTCTATGTGCTTTTGTGTTGTACCCTTTGTAAGTGTTGTGATTGTGAAATTGTTTGTGTCTGCTGCATAAACGTTTTATGTACCTAGCTATCATTCAAAGATCTGTTTGGCATTTTTTGATTGTGAAATTATGCTACTAGTTTATTATTATATTATAACAAAGATAGAAAAACTCAGAAAAATTCATTCGATGCGGCAGGATTCGTATCAGCATCCTCAGGCAATGCTCTGCCAATTAAGCCACGGAAGGATGGTTCCTTCCGCTTGTGCAGACCTTACAAATTTTTATGTGTTTGTTGCAGATCTTTGTTTCTGGTTTTAACGACTTTTTTGCCGTAGCGCTATCTGTGAGAAATTTATTTCTTCACTCAGATAGGTATCTTTAGGTCGCATTTATTCGACACGAATTTCATCGCGCTCACCTCGAAGAGCGGAGTCCGCGATGCCCGCGCGCAGCGACCGCGTGCGTCTAACTGTAATGGCAAAATACGCTCTATTTGTTTAGCATTTACGTTTTAACTTAAATGAGCGTTCCGAGCACGCGGGCGAGCCTGACTTGAATATGGTCTACGCGGCGGCCCGCGTGACGACCGCGTGGTCACCGAGCGGAGTCCTTGACGGCCCGCGCGGTAGATTTCTTCGGAATTTAAATGTTGTTGCATAGTAAATAAAATTCAGATTGTCATTAATGTACATGAAGGCGCGGCAACTGAGCGGTCGCCGCGCGGCAGCCGCGCGAAAACTTTCTCCTCGTGTAACTGGGCGCTTACAGTTACCATCGTCTCATGACCACATTGATGATATAAATATAAAAACTGGAATTACTGTTATGAGTAAGTGCGTCTTGTGACTACTAAATGCGTGGCTTGATATTATATAAATAAAATTTCACTTCACATTTCTCAGTGCTACCTATACTGGTTCTATATGTTTTAGAAATGTTATACTGCCCTGCTAAGCCGAAAGGCGCTCTCTCTGAGATACGCCCTTTTAGTTTTTTTATACCATTCAATAGCTGTAATAATTTCGCATCTAATTGTATAATAGAAATAGCGCTATCTAACTTAAAACAATTAAAAAACCACTAAGGAATATTTTAATCTCAATTTTTCTTTATATTACTAATAAATTTGGCAGCTTTCTTTGTAATCAAAATAGCGGTATCTTACAAAATAGGTATAATGGTACAATTTATGGATAATTTAGGTATGTCAATAAATCTTAGTAAATTTTAGTAGCAGTAGAGCTCATTGTGAGAGAGTTCGTCCAGAGAAGTACTGCCACCTTACCTATTTCTGCTACCAAACAGTAATGTGAGCATTACTGTTATTCGGCTTTGACGGTTAAGGGTGCTGATGAAGTTACAGGTACATGGGGCTTGTCTACTTATGTCTCAGGGTGACGGGTGCAGTTCCCCTCAGATCTCTGCGATTTAAAGCTCTGAGTGGCATTGCAACTGTCATGGATAGTCGTGTCGCTTACTACTAGGCGCACGACTTGTTGGTCCCGATGTTTAATGTCATGTCAAAAAACATTTACCGAAAATGAAAAAGAAAAGCGATGTAATTCTGTAATTTTGAATAGTAATTTCGACGAAACTGTTTTGTATAGACGTAACAACGAAATACTATTGGTTGATGAAATATAAATCTTTTCCGTGTCAGTTTAGTAGAGAAATGGCCTTAAACAAAATTAATTTTAGCGAACCATCTTTCTATAGGCACAATGTGATAGTAAATTTTTATAGAGTCAGGACGCCAACATCCATCTCCCGAGTGTCATAGGAGGCGTGCCGTATCGCTTTGACATCAAACGAGAGCGAGCCGGCTACTCGTAGACAAGTGATAGAATCGTGATGCAACTACTGCCTCTGTTATGTCACTATAACTCATATTGTATCTAATATTATATAAAGGGAACAGTTTCGGTTAGGGCAATTTACAAGCTCGACCCCAGAGTGTCTTTGAGAAAGAAGTTTAATGGATTAACATTATTACACTTGCGTCTAGTAACACAAATAAAAATTCTTACGATTCGACGGGATTCGACCAGGGTCGGTCACCTCAACGTGGCCAAGTGATCTTCGAATCGAGCCATCAGATCTTAGGAATTTTCATTTATTTATTTTTATGACGCATACATGCATGGGCTCACTAGGGAAACAGTATATCAGTATAACAGTAGATCGCGGGTGCCATGGACACATAGACAACAACAAATTGCAATCAAATTCTCTTTTGTAGACGGCTTTTTAGCCTTTTATGTTTATTCGAAAGCTATTCGATTAACAAGTAGAGTATTTTCACATAAAAATAGATGAAGAGAAAAGATATTACAGTTGTAAAAACACACAATTTATAATAGGTATAAAACTACAACGAAACAAAAACATTATATTAAAGATTATACAGCTTCTGCGTACTTGGATGACAAATATTCATGTTAGTGACACTTTTGGCTCTTGCAGGTTGTCTTGATCTATCATATCGCACTGTTAATACAATAGTGTATTAACTCAAAAAGTGGACTTTCGAATCGATGAAAAACTAATTACTCATTTTCCGCAAAAAATCAATGAAATGCATGAAATGTATGCATATGTTATAGTTTATTGTAGACACAAACCATTTCTCAAAATTATTTAAAAATAAAATGGGAAAATTTAATTCCACATTTTTGAATACGGATTATTTTTTTTATTTTTTAGAATTAGCGCACATAAAGTCTCATTTTGAGTTAAGTAGATGTCTTTTGATTGTTTCTTACAATATTCTAACGACGGTTTTTTTGACGGGTAGAGAATCAAATTTTACGTTTAATAATGATATAATATTAAATTTCACATATTTTGAGTTACACCGCTATTGTAATAGCAGTGCGATATTTGAAATAAATATTGTAAATGATAAATATATATAATTTTTTATTTACAAAGAGCCCCTAAAGTTTTATTACTCATTCTTCGCAGGGGAGTCAGCCTTGAGATTGAGTAACTCAATCGCGATATAAGACAGCGTAGTCGGGTATTAGTACCTATTGGTACACTAGATATCGCGACGAGTACCAAATATTGTAACTAATTTGTTTTACATTGACAAGTCACAATTTATCAAAGCTATTAAGCTACTCTAATTTCTAGATAACAAACGAATCAACTAGATGGCGCTTATTCCACAGATTTTTATGGATAGTGCCGGCTATTCTTTTATTTTGCATTTTTCCATTTACTAATGGAAAAAAATGAAATAAAGAATTTTAGTTAATGAGCGATAATAATAATGAAAGCACGCATAAAAAAACTTTAATTATTCTTCTAGTCTTCAAGAATGATATAAAAAAAGCAAATACGATGTATTATTATTTTTATGATACCAAGTGACTCAGAGTTTTAAATCGCAAAGATGTCAGGGGCACTGACATTGCGCCCGTCACCCTGAGGCTTAAGTTGACAAGTTCCATGTGTAATTTCACCAGCACCTTTACCCTTTGAAACTGGAACGCAGTATTGCTCTCTTGGCGGCTGAAATAGGTAAAGTGGAAGTACTTCCCAGTACGAACTCTTTCACAAGGAGGTTCTACTGCTACGAATAAGAATATAAATTGTATTCTTAATACAATATAATCGGAATTCGTCATATTACACCTCACCCAACCTTGCAATAACAAATCAGCCAGTCCTAAGTCAACAGCTGAAGACACCAACATACCCCAGCTTCTCCCCCGACATGCAAAATTAAATCCGTTAATTCGACGCATATCCCGGAATTAATACAATCCGGATGACTTTCCAACAAATGCTCGCGCCAGATTGAAATAACTCAGCAAGTTGAGTAAACCCGTAGTGATCTGTATCAGGGGTCCGTAATTTAATTAGAATTTCCCGACTGGAATTCGCGAATGACTTTTGTTCTGTATTTACTGTAAAGCAAGCAAGGTTTGAATTGAGCAGCTTTGTTCAGTTAGGCCTTTACAGGCTACGCGGTGTCACTTTAATCTCTCTGATCCGTTTCCTTTGTACAGTTATAGCCCTGTTTGTCAATGGATGACAACTAATCTTCGGAAAGTTCAAACTATTGCTTTTCAGGCCAACGTTGTTTTGCTACTGTTATGTCTGTTCCGTAAATACAATAGAATAATTAATTTTGTATTATAAATGTTACATTACCAGAAAGTAGAATACAATTTCAAGGGTCAAATCTAATCGTAATGTGAATTAAAAAAAAAAATAAAATTGTACCCACGTATGAAACTAATATTCTTTTAAACATATGTATTTGTCAAACATATATTTTTTATTAACTTTCCTCTTCTTTATGACTTATTACACACATATATAATAAGTTTTTTAATTGTATATACTGTGAATCAGCAACTAGTGTTTCATAATAAAAATTGTTAAGTTGTTTTCCATGAATAATGTTCTTCTGCACGTTTTTGAAAAATAAACGTTTTTCTTCTTCAAACTCAAGGGCCGGCAGCTACCTTGCCCAACGCATTAGCATAGCAATACCAAGGGGGAACGCTGCCAGCATCTTGGGCACCTTGCGGCGGGGACCCAATTTTATTCATATAATTTAAAAATCCTAGTTTTACTTTCAAGTATTTAAGCTTTTATTATCTTTTTTGCCTTACCTGTATATTTTCCTTAAAGTCATTTCATCTCAGATGAGTTGCAGGACAGCCCCATGTCTTTCTACATTAGTTTTGATTTTAGTGACCCTCCCTATTGACCCTTAGGGTATACGAGAAGAGCACTACATGGGCAGTAACCTTCTAAGTTCAGGTTCTGACCTCAGATCAGCCAGTGTACAAGGTTGACACAGACCGTCGTCACTGGCTTCATCCGATTCTCAAGAGGCTTGTACCTCAGGTGAGCCGCCCCACGTACACGTACAGTCTCTCTATTTTCCAGATACGTACCGGAGCTGTAGGTCCGCTTACTTCCACAAAGGCGCGTGACAACCAACGTTATTCAATGCGAGTACATTGCTAAGTACGCGAATGTGTGCGTCCATACACAGCACGCGGTGGGCATGCACACTTACAAACGGCGCTGCTACGCTTGTATGGAGTTACCATACTTGCCTTATTATAATACTGTATACCGTCCTTTCTTCACAGACACTACAACGTGCTTTCCAAGTTTCATTCCAGTCAAATAAGAAACTTAGGAATTTGCATATGTACATTACGATGATGATTGGTAATGCTAGGGAATTTCTTCCTTCAACTTTTTCGTTTTCGTCGTAAGGATAAGCGAAGAAAAGAGAACTGTTACAGCTGCTTGTAACGCAAATCACAGCTACGAAAAGTAAAGAGAAAGGGCTCTTCCACGATTAAAATGTGCCTACAAAGCCATCATCGCGATCGCAGACTGTTTTCGCGTACAACTTTGAATGGTGCTTTAATAGAGATTGCTGCATTAGTATTGTGAGTTAGTGTTAATATATACTAACGAAATCAGTTAGATGGCTGCTATGTTTAGAATAATTGTAAAGGATCGATACAAACACGTACTTTCAAAGATGTCCCCTCACCTTGGATGACGGACACTTTGCGTTGCATGTGGGATTTTTGTGACAAAGCTTGGGCGCGTGATGAGAGTACCAAGGCGGACTGAGCTTGTATACACTACAGCAATATGTGTAACATATATAATGTCAGTGTTTTCTAAGAAAAATGCAGGGTGTGAAGACGTCATGTTTCCTTTTGCGGAGCGCTACAACATTCGCCTGCGGTAGATTTTAGCGGTCTGCTATATCAGCCATAGGAAATGAGCAGTTATAGCTCCTGTACAAAAAAGGGAAAAATTTAAAAGAATGCACAATTAAGGCTAATTAGCACATTACCAGCACTGCATAAAAGAATGAGAAACGATTGCGCGATAACTCATGTCGGTCAAGAAATCGAGTATGTTATTAGTTGCCGATTTAAAAATTGAATTATCTATCTTCTAATTAAATTTTTATTGAATTGATATTCAATTATTTTTTGTGAAATTACTCCACTAGTTTGTTTTTGATTACTCCACAGTGAATAGCGACATCTCTCGCCAGGACTGGTAGCTGTAAAGGTACTAACTGGGTGATAAATCTGCAATAGATTTCTCATAGATGGCGCTACGACTAAAAAGTCGTTGAAAGACCAAGTACAAAGACACGACGCAAGCACATAGAAAAATTCGTGAGGTCCGTTGGTTCGTTCCGTGGCTTAGTTGGTATAGCGTCTGGCACGGTATGCAAGAAGACGTCGGTTCGAATCCGACCGGATCGAAGGATTTTTTTCTGAGTGTTCGATCTTTGTATTAATCATTATATCTATCTTCTTCTATAAGAAGGTAGTATTTTAATCTTTGTAAAAATTCCGATGAAAATATGATATTTGACAAGCAATACCAGGTTGCAGGTTGTTTGTAATGGGTGCCTTATGCATTCAAGAATAATATTGAATATTTTTAAGTGAGTTCAAGTAAGCATGTGAATGCTGGATGTTTTAAATTTTTGTTGTATAAGTACTTGACCATTACTGGCTATGGCAGAACATTACCAAGGACTATGTAGTCTATACTGGTTTTTAGCTTCACAGAAACGATGTGTTCCAAACAAAACACTATTAATAGTAATAGTGTCTTCTTTTAGTGTTCAATTTTGTTAAAGAGTATCAGTACCGTGGACAGACCCGACAGTCTAACCTTTGGGAATGACCTAGGCAGGCAGATAAAGTCGAGTACTTACCCATGATATTTATTTATAGTTGCGGATTAACGAAAGCCTCTGGCAAAGTTATTAGTTGCAGAACATTTCGTCTCGTTGTACTGGCGTAAAGTTTTTGTTTGTTTTTTACTTTGCGATTAATCACCATCGCACCTGATTTTAAGTGTAGATGTGATGACTGTAAAATATTAGTAGGCAGTTTTATGTCTAGTAAATAAATAAGTAGTTATACTATTTCGAAAAGAAAAACAAACGAAATTAAACAACATCCACATTAAAAAATTTAGTTCAATTTTCAATTATCAATTTTCACCAATAGTAATTTAAAGTAGAATAATTTGTTTTGTATTACCAATGCCATAAGAATATTATAATGATGTCAAAGTACAATATGGTCGTTACTAATATATAAACAAAAATAATTTGTATAAAACAAAATACCTTTACTAAAAAGTAAATGAAGACGAAGTACTGTAAAAATACAGCAGCGTCCAACATGCGACGAATACCGACTATAATAATTACACTATCGGCAAAATGAATTAGAACGTAGAAATGCAAATTTTAATTACTTCTCTGTCGATACAACTTGGCCTTACTGACATTTTAATTTAAGAATTACAACATTGTGTTTTATATAGTACTTTTCCGATTAAGACATAATTGAATTTTATACTCCAGTTACATTGTGATTGCCATGGAGGTGGGGTAATTTTATAATGGGCCAATAATGTTTTAAAAATTTGGATATACCATGCGTTTATTTTCAAAAACTGCCTTTTAACTACCCTGTTTCAAGAGAAGTACTAATATGTCATACTTGTCCTGTCCTTTTTTATTCACCCAAATAAGGTTTGATAACCTTTTCGACGACCTCGGTGGCCTAAGTGTGCATTTGTTTGACACGAATGCCGCACGCATCGCGCCGCCGTAAGCTCAATTTGAGCGGGCACTGTGGCCATTTCCCTCTAAATACATATCAATAACGTCTTACGACGCAGATGCTATGATAAAAACGTAACCGGCTCACACAGACGCTGAGCGTGCACTGTAGCCACTCCATGAGACGCCGCTCTCGCCACTCGTCGCCCCGTTGGTCGCGCCGCCGAACGCTTTTTCACTGTGGCCGCACAATAACGGTTTACATTCTGGGCTCTGGATATGGAGATTCTATTCCCGGCAGGATCAATTTGGGAAATGAATATTTCTAAATGGCTTTCAATCTGGATATTCTAGAAAGTGCCCCAGAGTGAATTCCGTTGCTCTGGGACATTATAGTACAGGGAATTTCCTACTTTGAGACCAGTCAATTGGTGTTGTGTATTTTGTGTGAAGATGGAAATAGATTAGAAAACGTTTATACGAAACTTTTATGGATATTATAAGGGTGTGTACCCAGTGTCTTACGGACTAAAACCTTACCCTTGTAACCTTCTACCATACTGTTACTATTTATTATATAAAAATGTTTAGTAGCAGTAGAGCTTGTCATGAAAGAATTCGTCCAGGGGAGTACTACCTTACCTATTTCTGCCGCCAAGTGTTCCGGATGTTAAGGACAAGGATGCTGAAGAAATTACAGGCACGTGGGTTATGTCAACTTATGTCTCAGGGTGGCAGTGCCCCTCAGATCTTGGGTGGTACTGCGACTTCTATGGACAGGGGTGTAGCTTTCCACCAGGCGCACGACTTGTCACTTATTATCAATAAATAAAAACTACAGTCATACGATTTAATTTAATTTTTATTTGTCAGACGATTTGAAAATAAATTGTATTAAAAAAATTTGATAAAAAAACGATTCAAAAAACTTTTTTCACATTTTAGAAAAGTCAAGCGAAATAGGTTTTTGTACACTGAATTTCCACTATGCGGGCGTAAATACTCTGTTAAAATAACCAACTACAAAGTTCAAACAAAAACACAACATACTGGAACCGACACGTTGATAATAGAAACGAGCTAATTAAAATATCTATCTTTTGTATACGATTTTTTTACCTTCTATTTTATACTTTTTACTTTCCTTTATGTTTTTTATAACTAAATTTATAGGAATAAAAGACAAATTTCTTTTGCATTCACAATTTTATTTCTATGGCGATAACAAATCCAACTGCTGAAGTTTTATAAAGTCGTAACGTCCATTTAATACGAAATCGCATATTGTCACCGTATTCAAAGTAGACGAATATAAAACATTTTACTGCGCTTGAATTGAAGCTGTAAAATAGTGGCCAGGCTGTGGCAATACTTAGTTTATTCACGTTTACGTGCTTCTATGAAGAACGTGGAAAGAAAGAACAATAAGAATGCCGATGGTATTTACTTGTAACGTATGAGTATTGGCTGAGTTGGATGCTGATAAGGTATAACGTGTCAACCAACAAGATCATAGTTTTGCGAAAATGGCACCTAAATAAGTAAGTAAATTCTTTATTTCGTCCACAAATTTGTAACAATTTAAATGACCTAATTAGTTTATACTCTGTTCCAATCCATTTTCAACAAAAAGTAAACAAACCTGTTTGGTTAAAATTCTAAAGCAATCACTCAATAAATCGAATAAGTAACACTTTCACGTATATTTCGAAGATTTCGACTTGATATCTCATCACTTTGTCCAACAATATTTATTTGAATAGCATCGTAAAATTGTATTTGAAAAATGGTAGCCCAAAAGTGAGATTATTTTTCAACCATACATCTATGACTTGTCTATGGTTGCATAGTGCTGTACGAAAAAAAACATTCGGTTCATTCAATTAAGGTTTTTGTAATCGGTTAGTAAATCGAATATTTCAATCGCAATCGAACGAGTATCTAAATGTAAAGATTTGAAGGAGGACTTAAAATTAAGATTTCGGAAATTTGAAATATGCTTATATAGGTTATGTAGAGAAAACCGTCACTATGACACATTTGAATAAATCGATTCATTCAATTAATTAATCGATTTGTAGTTGGCATTACAACTGGCCATCACTAAACCGTCTATGGTCGGGTCAGTTTTTGGGGGCCAATGTTGCTCGCTTTCGTAGGTTTATCCTTGAGATCCTACAAGTGACCCCTGGGTGGTACTAAAGAGCAACAACTACTGGTAGGCTTTGGCCGTGGCTGGTAACCACCCCCCCCGACGCAGTCGAGTCGCCAAATGGTTTATCCGTGTTCCGGCTCGTGTATGGGAGTTGCCTTTAGGAGGTTGAGTCTGAACAACTGCATTGCGTCTAATGACGAGTAGTAGCTACTTGTACTGCCACACTGAGCACTCGGTTCTCGAGGCTAGCGGGATCCGAAGCACGGTCCACCGCTGGCCGACTGTGGGAAGTTGAGGGCCCAATTAGCGGGAAAGCCACCCGTGAAAGGCTGCCTTGCTGCTTGGTGGGACGACGCAATGCCTATTCGCTTCTCCAATATAAAATGAGTCACAAAAAGGAATACATTTTTCACAGCGGTTGCACGTCCTTCCGTTAAAAGTGCACCTCACCAACATCAGAGGGCTGCACTTAAATATCGAAGCGGTCCACCACCACCTGGAAACCAACAAACCACAGCTGCTGTTCCTCACCGAGACGCAGATCAGATGTCCGGCTAACGCAGCGTATCTCAGCTACCCTGGATATACTCTGGACCACAGGATTTCACCTCGCGCCGGAGTCTATGTGTACGTTCGCGATGACATCTGTGACAAGCGTCTCAAGAACTTTGAGACATCGGGTTTATCTGTTTGTTTTGTGTGTTTTTGTTTTTGTTTTGTGGCTTCTGGTTGACACTAAGCCTTTCCCAGCTTGTCAGTGACGCCACAAGGAAACCAGATGTTGAGTCTCATACGGCTAACTGTTTGGACCTACTGCTAACAACTGATCCAGACCCATACTCTGTGGTTGTGGATACACCAATAGGTTTCGCCCAGAACATGCTACTGGACAAAAATATTTGTTGCTACTTTGTGGGGTTTTCTTATTACCTATTATGACTACCTAATTACATTTTAGGGTCAGGGGACCCATTTTGAGGGGAGGGGGGAGAGTGAGTGGTGGTATTATGGTTAGATAAAAAGACCTTTTCTCATTTAAATAATAAGTATATTGTAAAAATAAAAAACAAACAACATCAACGAGTATAGTCAGATAGTGAGAAAATAGGTGTAGCAGGTACAAATTAACGATTAACTAATTAACTAATGCTTAACTTATAATCTATAATTAACTAATACTTTACAATTTTCTAATACTCCATAATTAACTAATACTATTAAGTAATCTCTAATTCTAGGTATCACTAATTTCTTCTTCCGAAGAATCAATTTCAGTATACTCGTAGTCATGCATGCTAACATTGACTTCGATTTACAGATGGGGTATTACTAAATCTAATACTTCAGAAGGGAGGCTACCTGTGTTTTTTTTGGGAACCTCTCTTAGGCCGTTTATTACAGGGTCAGATGTGATCAACAACATATTAATTAAATCTTTATTCGTGGCAATACGTGGTCGTTTACGAGTATTATGCTCTCGGAATCTTTTGCAATCTTTATTGCGAGCTTCCTGGGCTGCCCAATTGGTAGCAGAGCTGACTGAATAACATTTGTGCTATGTACAAGAATTTTGTGCATAGTGGCAGGCATGTAACACCACGGATAAATATTTATATACAAATGCCTAGTGGCTTGTGCTAAAGATTTAAATATCTCGATGTTAATACCGTAACCAGAAGCTAAAGTTCTGAGTATGGTGGCGAAATTTTTTATAAGAGTCACATCTACACCTGTAATATCTGCGCTAAGCTCAGAGTTCGCAAAAAATCTACTGGCGGTATTTCCATCATTTGTATTCCCAAACCCTGGTTTCGGCTTATCTACAATTAAGCCCATTTCAGTTTTAAAACGGTTTGGAATGTAGACGGAACGCTGTTTCACATTTTCTATATCCTCTCACGCGATGCTCTCCTCCTACCGCAAAATGGCGGCTATTTGTGTTATTTTGTATCGACAATATGAGACATTATAGACTAGTGGCGCCATCTATTATAAAGTATGTACTACTCTATGTTTCTAATAATAAATAAGTCTGTTCTTGTCCGCAACTCATGCGTTTCATTTCATAAGAGGTTATGGGCCCAGTTTTTTAGTTTTCTCGCAATTTTCTCGGATTGGAAATACTTTGCAGATTGAGATAAACGTAATTAAACGCTGTGACTGTGAAAATGACGACGAACTACCTTGTCAGTGTGCCTAAATTGAAAGGGCGTGAGAACTATAGTGAGTGGGCTTTCGCGGCTGAGAATTTCTTAGTTCTGGAAGGTATGTCTGATTGCATCAAGTCGGAGACTATACAAGCAGAAATAGGAGCAGCAGGTGACGCGAAAACCAGAGCCAAGCTGATTCTGACAATAGATTCGTCGCTGTACGTGCACATTAAAAGTGTAGAAACGACCTATGAGCTGTGGAAGAAATTGAAGAACCTATTTGACGACTCAGGATTCACTAGAAGAATCAGTTTACTGAGAAGTTTGATTTCCATACGACTCGAAAATAGCGTATCAATGACTTCGTATGTGACACAAATCATTGAAACAAGTCAAAAATTGAGTGGTACGGGTTTTAACATTAATGATGAGTGGGTCGCATCGCTTTTGTTAGCGGGATTAACAGAAAAATATTCCCCTATGATAATGGCGATCGAGCATTGCGGCATACCATTGACATCAGACGCCATTAAAACCAAATTGTTGGATATGGAAGAAAGCGGAAACGTAGGCGACAGTAGCGCGTTTGCGAGTTTCAAGAAGAACCGGAGTGTTGGTAACACTGCGACGATTGACAACGCCCAGATGTCAAAGTCAAAACCAAAAGTCATAACATGCTATAAGTGTAAACAAACCGGGCATTATCGCAATCAATGTACATTTTCGAAAAAAGATTTGTCAAATAAAAATAAAAATGAACGTACAAACAGTAATGCGTTTAGCGCCGTGTTTCTTAATGGTGAATTTTGCAAAAGTGATTGGTATATTGACTCCGGGGCGAGCGTCCATCTTACCGCGAACGAAAAATGGTTGTCAAATGTGTCGCGAGATCTAATGATCAAGGAAATTGTCGTGGCAAACAAAGATAAAGTACCTGTATTATGCAGTGGAAATGTGCAGATTACGACAAAGACGCACACATGCGAATATGATATTACAATAGAAAATGTATTGTGTGTGCCGAAGTTGACTACAAATCTGTTGTCAGTTAGTCAACTTATATCCAAAGGAAACAAAGTTTCATTTAACAATGATGGTTGTCAAATTTTCAACCAAGTAGGAGTACTAGTAGCTACAGCAAGCCTGTTGAATGGGGTGTATAAATTAAACATGCCTGAATATGATTCAACAGCTGCAGTGATGGTATCCAGTGAGGTTTGGCATCGACGTCTAGGTCATGTCAACAGCCAGTATTTGAACAAGATGCAAGATGCTGTAAAAGGATTAGTGCTTGATAATAAGACTGACATATCTAAGTCTTCGTGTATCATATGTTGTGAGGGCAAGCAGAGTCGCTTACCTTTTCCCAAAGAAGGTAGCAGAAGTACTGAGTTGCTACATATTGTGCATACTGATTTATGTGGTCCAATGGAAAACCGATCTATAGGTGGCTCGAGATACTTTATGCTTTTCATAGATGATTTTAGTCGTATGACTTATATTTATTTTTTGAAAACAAAAGATGAGGCTTTGAAATGTTTTCAACAGTATAAAGCAGAGGTTGAAAATCAACTTAATCGCAGCATAAAGATCATAAGAAGTGACAACGGGACAGAATTCTGCAACAACAAATTTGATGACTTTTTGATGTCGCATGGGATTGTACATCACAAAACAAACCCATACACGCCTGAGCAGAATGGTCTCTCAGAAAGATACAACCGGACCATTGTTGAGAAAGCCAAGTGTCTATTGTTCGAAGCAGGACTCGAGAAAAGGTTTTGGGCAGAGGCGGCACATACTGCAGTGTATCTGCAGAACAGGACTGTGAGCACATCTTTAAATTACAAAACTCCCTATGAAATATGGACAGGCAGAAAGCCTGATATAAGCCATTTGCGTGTTTTTGGTAGTACAATCATGGTACATGTGCCGAAACAAAAGAGATTAAAGTGGGACAAAAAATGTGAAAAATGTATCCTTGTCGGCTATTCCAATGAAGTCAAAGGGTACAGGATTTACAATCCAAAGTCTAATGACATCATTACAAGTCGAGATGTTGTTATTTTGGAAAAGATAGAGACAGAGAATGTTGTGGAGGTACAGAAAAATTGTTCAGATGAGGTGAATTTGGTTCCAGTGGAGGAAGAAGACTTGACTCTTCAGGAAGATTCACTTGAACAATCAGAGAGCTTGAACACAGATGATAGTGATGAAGTGTATGTACCTTGTGAAACTAATACTTTAGAAAGCTCTGAATCTAGTATCACAGACAGTGAAGACTCCATTATACTTAACAATGTCAACATGACAAGTGGATCTCGGCGTAGGCAGCAGCCGGACAGATATGGATTTGCAAATGCTTGTATAGAAGATGACAACATATTCACGGGTGAGATATCATTGCAAGAAGCTTTAGAAGGTCCTGAGAAAGCACAGTGGTTAGCGGCAGTGCAGGATGAGTTGCAGTCGTTTGAAAAACATAGTGCGTGGGAACTCGTAGATGCACCAAAAGATGGTACTATAGTGCAGTGCAAGTGGGTGTTGCGAAAAAAGTATGATAGTGAAAACAATATCCGTTACCGTGCTCGTCTAGTCGCAAAGGGTTTCACTCAAAAACATGGCATAGACTATACAGAAACTTTTTCGCCTGTGGTTAGACATACAACTCTTAGATTATTATTTGCATTATCTGTAAAGTTAGGTTTAGATGTTAATCATTTAGATGTGAAGACGGCATTTTTGAATGGTGATTTAGAGGAAACCATTTATATGCGAATGCCAGAATGTTATAACAGTGATAGTTCAGTTTGTAAAGTATTGAAACTTAAAAAGGCCATTTATGGACTTAAGCAGGCCTCTAGAGCTTGGAACAAAAAGGTTGATAACTGTTTGATCAGTAATGGTTACCAAAGGTCAAAAATAGAGCCATGTATGTATATAAAGAATATTAATAAATGTAAGACCATTGTAACTGTCTATGTCGATGATTTCTTTATATTCTCTAATGATAAAATTGAAACTAAGAACTTGAAACAGATTTTATCTAATAAGTTTAGCATTAAGGATTTAGGTGAAGTTAAACTATGTCTTGGAATGAATGTAAACTTCAATAAAGATAAAGGTTTTGTAACTTTGAGTCAGGAAAATTATATTGATCAACTTTTGAGCAAATTTAATTTAACTGATTGTAAGACTGTTGATACTCCAATGGAGATCAAACTAAATGTGAATATAGGTGAAATAGATATAAATAGTCATGTACCCTATCAACAATTAATTGGTAGTTTGATGTACCTTTCAGTCATGACTAGGCCAGATATTAATTACTCTATAAGTTTTTTAAGTCAATTTAATAATTGTTACACAAAGGAGCATTGGGAATATGCAAAGAGAGTATTAAAATATTTAAAACGAACTAAATGTTATGGAATAAAGTATTGTAAATAAGGTAATTCAGAAATAACAGGTTATGTAGATGCTGATTGGGCTTATAATTCTGTAGATAGGAGATCATATACTGGGATGTGTTTTTTGTTATCTGATGGTGTAATATCTTGGGAATGTTCAAAACAGAAATGTGTAGCTCTCTCTAGCACTGAATCAGAGTATATTGGTCTATCTGAGGCATGTAGAGAAGCATTATACTTAAAGAGATTACAATATGAAATAACCAATAAAATGTACACAATCAGTTTGTTTAATGATAACCAGGGCGCACAAAAGCTGTGTGCAAATCCAGTTTTTCATAAACGTTCAAAGCACATTGATATCAAATATCATTTTTGTCGTGATCTAGTAAAAGATAAAATTGTTAAAGTACTGTATTTGTCAACAGCTGATATGCCCGCTGACATTTTGACTAAAAGTTTATGTTCAGCTAAGCATTATAAATTTATGTTGCTTCTTGGCATAGTTCGTATAGAATAACTTTGTTTGGTGAATATTGCGATAAGTGGAGGTGTTATTTTGTATCGACAATATCAGACATTATAGACTAGTGGCGCCATCTATTATAAAGTATGTACTACTCTATGTTTCTAATAATAAATAAGTCCGTTCTTGTCCGCAACTCATGCGTTTCATTTCATAAGAATTTGGTTTCGCAAATTAGAAAAACATTCAGTTTAAATACAAGTTTTTATAAATAAAAATTATTATTCTGCATTGCTAAATAGATAAATACCCTCCGTATTACCAACAAAAACATCTCAAATAAAATGCAGTAATACACCGCAAATCCTGCACTTAAAAAGCACTAATGAAATTTTTGGTGTACTTGGATAAATATGATAATATTCCGTTTGAGTGGTTCTAACGTTTACCATGAAATTACTCCTTAAAGTATAGTTTATAAACATTTATATTCAGGGTAAACTTAAAAAACGCTACTAACGGTGTGTTTTCAATAAATAAACACCGAAATCACCAGCCCAAACAATAACACACACGTTGTCGTGACGTATTTTTGAAGTTGTTTATTTTTTTTAAATGACAGACCCAGGCATTAAAAACTTTATGGTTTGCTAGAGTAGTTACCGACATAGCAATTAATATTAGTTCTTTTACCTGTTATAACTTCGATATCGAATAAATCGGTATAAAATCATCACCGGCACCTCTAGGTGTGGTATGCGTCTACGGCTGCCTATATCGCGTGAGCGGTTATCAGCTTGATCTCGTAGCTGCCATTTTTTAATATCGAGACGGTAGCTTATATGTAGCCAATATTCAAAACAACGAATCCATTCATGCAGTGTAGATAAACCAAAACCAAGGTTGTCACTATTTACTACATACTTCCTAGATTCATCATTCATAACTTTTGGGGTAGCTCCACAAATAAGGCACTTTTGTGATGAAGATGTTTCAGTCACAGCATTGCACACTTTACCGTCAATCATTGTGAAAAGTAGTTTGTGCTTGACAGATATCTCTTTGCCATCAACGTTACATATTGTCGGCAGCAACTGGTTTATTTCCTCCATGACTTTTGTTTCTGCAACGGTAGAATCGGTAGTTTCCTTGGAGAAAATAAACTTAATAGGTCGACAATACATTGATGAAGATGGACGAGGATTCTTCCAAGCAATGTTACTACTTTCGTTATGCAATTGAAGCGACACAAAGGAAAACACAAATAAATATTCATCAGTGGCTTCATTACTGGTGAATTTTTGTTTGTAGGTGCTGTGACCGGAACTGCCATCACAACCCCACTTGCTTATAAGAGTGAATGGTGCCTCTAGAGAAGAATATTTAAGAACTTCATGCTGCGCATTCATTAAACGTTCAACTTTTTTATTTAAAACAGCTTGAAGTTTAATTTCTGCTCGAACTTCATCCACAAATAAATCTTCTTCAGGAAGAAAACATTCCTCTTGCTTGCAGACTATACATTGATGAAAATACCTTATGACCTGCTTTCATACTCCATGTACGGGACGGCCGCTTGTAATAAATTAAAATAGTTTTAAGTACA
>NW_020653719.1:3860431-3884270 GCF_003589595.1 Hyposmocoma kahamanoa | reverse complement strand
TCTCGGAGCGTAAAGAACCACTAGCTCAGTGGCGGTACGAATCCCGTCCCGTACACTCCACTTTCGCGTTTGCTTGTAGGCGTGGCTTGTTGACTTTGAGTCCACATAACATGCCAAAGCCTCTTCCTTCGTTAAGCACCTTGACTGTTGTTTTCACTATCACTGACAGTAGCTCTCATGGCTTTGCACTTTTCGGGCACTTTTGCACCCAGACAGTCGAGCTGAAAATTCTTCTGCAGCCACTAACTGATTAGTGTCAAGGGTACTGAGCAAATTCTCAACTCTTCTCCTTTTCGTTTTATCACTGGACTCTTCAAACTCTTTGCTTGAACATCCAGGAGTTGAAGATACAGTGGATGAAAATGGATTTACGTGGCAAAGGGACATTTTAAAGACGAAGTCTTTTGACGTCCACTCTTCATTTTTTTTGAAAAAGTCATCGCGGCTCTTTTTGTGCGTGTACCATTTTTTTCTAAATTTGAATTAAATGCGCTGATTGTCTTCTTTAGCGCTCTTGAAGAATCTTCGGTGATACCGAAGAAGTCATATTTAAAAGATAGGAAAGCACATCACACAAAACAATCCGCTATTCCGGTTTTCTTTGGCATGTTTAAGCCATTCCTCAAAAAGTTCTAATCTTGAGATTGCGACGAGGTGCTCTAGAAAAAAAATAAAAAATATATGTTCCGCAGCAGGCCACAACCTAGATTTATTACTATTGGAAAGAAGAGAGTTCAAGCTACCATATATGTTAGTTTTAGGTCTGTGACACACGTTAGCAATACATAAAAAAACTGGAAAAAATTAGTTAAATTTAAATTTGGGATTACGTAAAAAAAATAACGGGCAGTAAGTAGTTTTATAAATTAAGATAGTACATACCTTTGCCTTCAAATTCCATCAATTCAAAATCATTCAAATTCCAAACTAAAAACACTATTAAAATCACTGTCATATGTATTCGCGTCAAATGCAAAATTGCTAATGATAATTAGTGCACTTACCCCTTTTCTTATATACTTACCTGCTTCCCTTAATTACCGCAACCCCCAGTGTAATTAAATTCTTGGAATTCGAGGTTCGTGGATTTTATCTATCATATTAGTAAACAATTTCCGGGAAATTCGACAATGACTTTTGTCCAGCTAGCTTATTCTAATCGAACTATAGTGCGGCGTACCAAGCTTGGGCAGATGCTCGACTGCGCAAAGCTCCGAGTACTCGGAATTTGACGAAAGCTTTTAATAGGGCCGCCAAGAAGTGCAAAAAAGTGTTACTCAGGGTAAAGTTCGATCATCAGCGCCGCACAGGGGCCAATCTTGCCCCTTTTCCAGCAGTCAACAAGTCTTTTTGGTCCCTTGCCAAAGCGGTCGAATCAAACTTTAGCCTCTCTATTTTACCACCTTTGCTGAGGCCGGATGGCTCGCTGGCTCATACTGCGGAAGAGATGGCGAATCTTTTTCCTTCACTCTTTGCAGAAAACTCGAGTTAAGATGTCGTAGGGAACCTACCACCTTCTTTACCTCACACTGGCTGCCATACTGCAGTTCGCATACGCCAAAAATAGGTACTCAGATCTCTGCGAAGTTTAGACGTGAATAAAGCTAGCGGGCCAGATGAGATTCCAGCAATAGTCCTGCGTAACTGTGCGCCTGAGTTGTCTCCTGTTCTCACACGCTGGTATCGCCTCTCACTTGAGACTGATGTAGTTCCCAGGTCGTGGAAGCTTGCAAATGTGCAACCTGTGCCCAAAAAAGGAAGCAGAGCTGACCCTGTCAACTATCGACCTATCTCAGTCACTTCCATACTCCGCAAGACTATGGAACGTGTACTTAATAACCGTCTCTAGTCGTACCTTGAAGACAACAACCTCTTCAGTGATAACCAGTACGAATTCCGACGAGGGTGATCTACTGGGGATCTTCTAGTGTACACCTCTCATATTTGGAGCGAGGCTATAGAAAGACATGGCGAAGCCCTTGCAGTGTGTTTAGACATTTCTAAAGCCTTTGACAGGCTCTGGTACGCAAGCTTTTTAAACAAACTTCTCTCTTATGGTCTTCCAATAGACCTTTGCAACTGGATTTCGGATTTCTTGAGTGAAAGTTCAATTCGAGTGGTCTGAGAAGGCTACTCTTCCGAACATCGGGCGATAGAGGATTCTGTACTGTCCGCAACTCTCTTTATGCTGTATATCAATGATATGTTAATTCCAGGAGCCTTTGGATATGCTGATGACAGCACAGTTGTGGACAGGTACTAGACCAATGCAAGGGTCAGTGGAGAAGAAATCCAGTCTTGTTGAGAGTCCATGGTTAGTCGTTTGAATTTGACTATTAAGGCAGTCTCCGGTTGGGGCGATGCCAATCTTGTCACATTTAATGCTACCAAAATGCAGACGTGTCTGTTCTCCACAAAACGGAGTCCCTTTCACCTGACTCCGACTTTTTGTGATGTATCCATACCGATAGCCGACCGTCTCCAGCTACTTGGAATGGACCTGTCGTCCAATCTGAACTTCGGCAGGCACATTGAATCCATGGCCAAAAATGCAACCAAGAAACTTGACATCCTTTCCAAGGTAAGGCGTTACTTCACACCGGGACAGTTGCTTCAGCTGTACCAAGCACAAGTCCGGTCATGTATTGAGTATTGCTGCCACTTATGGGATGGGTCTGCTAAATACGGGATCGGATTCCGTAAAAACTGTCATCCACTATTCTGGTACCTACTATGTCACACAAACTAAGAAATTACAACAAATAGATTCCCAGTATCTTTATAATTCAGGTTCATTAGTGGCTATGAGTTCCTAATTTTTTCGTTGATTTTGATAGTTTGTTCTAAAATTTACTTGTAAAATGAAATATTTTGCTGTTGTGCTTGTTTTTGGGGAATTATAGTAATAAATCACAACAATTCATCATTCCTCTGGTGACAACAGCAAAAGTTTTCATTTTACAAGTGAATTATAGAACAAACTATTAAAACCAACGAAACCTTTAGGTGCCATTTTCGCAAAACTGATAGCATGTGGGTGGACACGTTATTGTTTATCAACGTTTTTTCTAATATCAAGTGACGCGACGAACAAGTCGTGCGCCTGATTGTAAGCTACACGTCTGTACATAACAGTTGCAATGCCACCCGGAGCTTTAAATCGCAAAGATCTGAGGGGCACTGCCACCGCGCCTGTCGCCCTGTAATGAAATAGGTAAGGTGGCAGCACTGCCCTGGACGAACTCTTTCACAAGGAGGAGAAGGAGTTCTCTGCTATTAAAGCATCCAGTGCATCCAGGTAAAAAGCATAGGTTTCTATGTAAAGTAAACTGCCAATTATATAATGCCCTGTTCGATATTGCTGACACAAATATTTTAAAATAATAATGTTAGCCTTTTATAATAATATGCACGCATTGATAGATAACTGCCTCTGGCCGAACGGATACCATGCCGGACTGCCACGCAGAGGTCCCAGGTTCGATTCCCGGGTCGGGAGAAGTATTTGTATTTTGCCCACATTTATTTCTCTCGTGAGTTTGGGTGCAATTTGTGGTTGTCTATATGTGTGTCCATGGCACCCGCGACACAGGGTTTCCTAGTGCGGGGATATGTTGAGTGTGTGCGTTATTATATTATATTATATAATAATAATTATATAATAGTAACGCATACACTCAACACAGCTTCGCACTAGACACGCGGCGGGTGCGTACACAAATATAACCTGCGCTGCTACGTTTGTATGGAGTTACAATACTTGTCTTATTATGCTATGGTAAAACTTATGGCAAAAGTGTAAAAAAATCATCAACAAGTGGCACAATAACGGAAATTGTCATACAAATGAAACTCGCAAGTTGAGGTCTGGATGTAAATATCTATTGTCATAATATAAAACACCTCCAAATAAAACCAAATTGCTCAGTCGCTTCCACCATAACAAATTCAATTTAACTTTGTCGCCGAACAAAATGTTCCAATAGAAATAATATCGTCAAGGACCTCCAACAGCTGTACAATTCAATCAGGGAGACTTCTGTTTTTTCTTCTCACCCCCACCAGTACTTCGTACGCGCGAAGTTAGTTAATGTTGTTCAATACTTTGAACACTTGTCATCGTGAGAAGTTTTTAAACGATTTACAGGTGCGTGGGTTTCCTTAGAACCGTAGGAGTGTCTCGAGAGAAACAAAAGTGATTTCTTGGAATTTTACTGGTGAAGTATATTTAAAGCACTTAATCCCAGAACTGCTGAACAAAGGACTAGAACATAATTGGACTCTTAAGAGAATTTTGACTGTTAAAAAAAGAAAAGTATGTAATAATAAAATCTATTAAAATTACGTTGCTTTCAATAATTATTCCGCGCTTTCATGAAGAAAAATAAACAAAACAAGCTGAGTCTTGATAGTCACGTTGTGAATTCGGAATTGTAGTCTAGTGTCAACTGTTAGTTTCGCCAAAGAGCATATAGAGGTGCTGTCATAATTTTACGAAATAAACATCGCGTATTTTTATTTAACAAGTACTAACTTCCTATGTGCTATTAAATAAAAAATAAACAAGATATTGAAAAGATATATTTAAACAAATAAGTTCAACTTAACTATTAATCATTACAAATCAATATTAAGACAATAAAATTGAAAATAATACTGTTTCCATTGCATCCGTGTAACTATTTTAAGATTGCTAAATGTGATATAAGAGCAATATTAGTTTAATGCTAAAGTCGCGTCATAGTACGAACTAAGTGAATGAATAGTCACAAAGCTGCCAATAAAACATCATAGTTTTAACATCGCAATAAGCTTATTTTAAACGCGTTATAGTACGAAATGTTAATGTAAGTTGTGGTAGGCCCCCTGAGGGGGCAGAGGTTATGTCGCAAAAGGAGGCCGCGGAGCGGATGCGCGAGGATGCGGCGGACGCGCACCCGCTCCGGCGCAGACGTACAGGGAGAAGGCGAAGGCAGTTCGCTGCTCGCCTGATCCCCTAGTGAGACCAGCGGGCTCTGGACAGGGACTCCGGAGCCTGCATTGCACGGCCTCACTCGTCTGGGGGGCGGGTCGGAGGACAACCGACTCGCCCCGCCGTTGGCGCGGGAGCCCTGGCGCAAGCTAGGGCGGCCGGGCGGCGTCGTGGTGAATGTTCACCGATCCCACGGCGCCGACTCAACCGGCGAGAGGGAAACCCGGGGGGGTTTTAGTGGGGTAGGCCCTCCAGTCTGGAGGGAGAGTCCCCACATAACCCCTGAGTCTCCCTGGGCTCAGGGGTATCCATAAAGATTTCCCCCCGTCAAAAAAAAAAAGGCCCCCTGAGGCCCCCCTGTTCGCATTGCACGGCCTCAATCGTCTGGGGAGAGGGGCTCGGGGGTATCCATAAAGGATTCCCCACCGTTACCAAAAAAGGCCCCCTGAGGGGCACTGCCACAGAGACATAAATTTAAAAGTTCCATGTACCTGCAATTTCACCAGCACTCTTACTCTTAAAAAACTTCTCTCTCTCTCATCTGAACGTTGTCCCGGTTGCGTCCTCAGCAGTGTTGCTGCGGCGCTCGGGGTCCGCTTTCCTGCTTTTTCTCCTCCACTTTGTACGGTCTTCGCATCCTTAGTGGTGAGACCATTGGTACGCATATCACCCTTGGCGACGTCAAGCCAGCACTTCTTGGGTCTGCCCCTTCTACCGGGGCCCGGCGGAGGTGGCATAGCCAGACATTTGTTTCCCACGTAGCATGCCGGTTTCCGTAAGATGTGGCCGTACCAACGTAGGTGGCTTTCTCGCAGTTTATCTGCAATGTCACGGACGTGAAGGCTGCCGCGGATGCGGGAGTTTCTGACACGGTCTTTCCGTGAAACTCCACACATCCAGCGCAGCATTTTCATTTCCGTGACACGCAGCTCCTGCTTATGACGCTCAAGTACGGGCCACGTTTCACTGCCATATAAAAGGACAGGCCTAATGATGGATCTATAGACCTGTCCTTTCAGCTTAACTTAAATGTTGGGGTCACAAATGACACCAGTCACCTCAAGCCACTTTGCCCAAGCGGCTGCGATTCGGGCTCTGACGTCGCAGTCGATGTCTCCGGACGCGCTACAGATCCCAAGTATTTAAACTGGCCCGTAGGCTCGACCGCGTCTTCGCCTATGCGAACTCTATATATACTCAGTCTTCGCCACATTTAGTCTCAGACCGCCGTTCTCAAGCGACTCTTTCCACACATTCACTCGTCGTACCAGTCTCCCTCTATCCGCATCCGCCAGCGCAATATCGTCCGCGTACATAAGCATCCACGGGGGTTGCTCATGCGTGTCTCGGATGGAGCTTGAGACCTCGTCTAATATCACGCTGGACAGATAGGGACTGAGAACTGAGCCCTGGTGAACTCCGACTGTGACAGGGAAGGGTTTAGTGTCACCAACAGCAGTCCTAACCATGGAATCGGAATCGCGGTACATGTCTCGGATGATGTCAATATAAACTTCTGGTACCCATTTGCATCTCAGTGCCCACCAGATCATTATACGGGGCATTACAGTCGAACGCCTTCTGCATGTCAAGAAACATTTAAATGCAGAGGCGTATTCTTCAATCTGTATTTCTCCATGATGACCCTTAGGGCAAAAACAGGATCCATGGTCCCAAGATCAGGTCGAAACCCATATTGACCCTCCGAGACAGCACTCTCCTGTCGGATCCGAGAGTCTATTATACGCTCGAAGATGGAGACCTTTATGCCCCGATAATCGCCACACTCCTGCACAGATCCCTTCCCTTTGAAGACTGGAGTGATAATACTCAGTCTCCATTGGTTAGGGATTTTACCGGTGAGGAGCACGCGATTAAAGAGGCCGGTAAGGATGCCCACACCACGGGGACCCATTGCCTTCCAGGCCTCGATGGGAACCCCATCGGCTCCGACAGCTTTCCGATTCTTCATGCGACGAAGAGCTAAGTGGACTTCCTCAGGCGTTACCGATCGCTCTAGTCCCTGATTCGGAGGAAGGACCGGTGGCTGCACTTCTCTGTGCTGCTGATTCAGCAGCTCGTGGAAATATGAGCGCCATCTCTCCTTCACCGCGTCGACCTCGCATATAAGGTTGCCATGAGGGTCTTTAATGCAGCGACACTTGGAAATATCTTGTGCCGCTAAGACCCTCGAACGTGCCAGCTTAAAGATAAGCTTCTGCCCCTCAGACCATTCCAACTTGTCGTACAACGGCTGCAAGTGGTCCCGTCTGGCTCTGGCTACAGCTTTCTTAGCGGCACGTTTGGCCTCCCTATATGCATCGCGGTCTTCAGAAGATCCGGACGCTTGCCACGTTTTGAAGAGGGCTTTCTTCACCCTCACCTCCCTCTGGACTGTGTCGTTCCACCAATCAACCAAGTTTCTTTGTCACATTTGCCACCACCCTTGGACAAGCCCAGCACCACTTTCACCGCCTCAGATATGGCAGCCTGAATGTTGTCCCAGTGGTTCTGGACTAGATCACCTTCAGTGTCGGCGCATTTATCGCCGATCACTGAGATGAACTCTTGGAACGTGGTACTATCCAGCCGGCACCATCTGATTTGGCGTCGGCCACGCTCAGCGGGTTTGTCGGCCGGCTTTACGCAGAGATCCATGACAAGAAGTCGGTGTTGCGCAGTGAGACTCTCACCTGGTATGACATATGGTGTCTCCTGGTGAGTAGGAAATCGATTTGGGTGGCGTGTCCGCCGCTCCTGTAGGTGATTAAAAGCTCGGGGTTCATTTTAAAGAACGTGTTCACGATGGCGAGGTCGGCCGCCGCACACGTTGTGAGGATGTCTCCTCCCTCCGCGTTGCGACTGCTGTATTCGTAGCCACCGTGGACCCGCTCGAACCCTTCGCGTGCCTCACCCACATGACCGTTTAGGTCGCCACCCAAGACGACTGCCTGCGACAAAGGAATGTCACTCAGCACTTCCCCGAGTTGATCCCAGAACCTCGCTCTGTCCGTGTCGCTGCAACCGGCCTGAGGTGCGTAGGCGCTTATCAAGTGGGGTCACAACCCCTTCGATAAGCACCCTCACTACCATAAGCCGGTCGCTAAAGCATTTCACTTCCAGGACGTGATCGTGAAACTCCTCGGAGAGCACCACGGCCACCCCGTTCACGCCCCCAGGAGCACCGGTGTAGATCAGCTTGTAGCCATTCCCAATGAGCCGGGATCTGCTGCCTTTCCACCGAGTCTCCTGCAGGAACGCCACGGCGACCCTCCGCCTGTAAAGCACGTCTGCTAGCTCAACTTACTCTTTAAAACCGAAACGCACTAATTGTCACAGAAGGTAGGTAGGTGGCAGTACTACTTACCTCGAATAACTCTGTCACAAGGAGCTCTAATGCTATTAAAATGAAAGCTTTTGTGTTGTGAGTTACCTCGTCAGAAGGTGATAATCCATAACGAATGCGTGTTCAAGTTAACATTGAGTCATTGTAATTGTGCATAGAAAGGAACGTGACTAAAGAGCAACAGTTCAGCTTAGAGTGCCTTACGAATGCAAATTGTGTGCTGTCTCACCATTTATAAAATAGAGCATGATATTATTTACAAATGCGATTTATTTCAAATAAAATAAAAAAATCTTTGTAATCTTTAGAACTAACTGTAACTATAATCAATAACCTAAAGCTAGACAGCTTAAAACTTTCAGTTAACTAACTTCTAAACCAAGATTTATGATCATCTGAAGTAATCAAATCAATCTCTTTTGATATATTGATTTTATATCTGGTTGTGACATTCAAATTTTGACCATAGTATAAGAAAACAAGTACGATAACTTCATACAAACGTTGTAGTGCGGCTTCTAAGTGTGCACGCCCGCCGCGCGCCATGTACGGACGCAGCCATTCACATATGCAACGCGAGTGCAATGTGGGATTATACGGATAATCCTAACGGTTTGTAAACAAGCTAGGGAATCACTCCTCATGCTCAGCGCCAATCTATCTCGTAAATTTCTTGAGTTCAGAAGGATAGAGCAGTTCACTCTGATGGGTCATGGTGCATATAATGAACACTATTCAATCGAGGTATTACGGACAGCCCTCTATGCAGAGCTCGCTACAATGAGCTAGAGCTCTACCACAATACTGTGGTTAACGACAGGACAGAGTACCTTGGAGTGCCGAGGTCACTCTCCGAAGTTTTCAGCAAACTCAGGGAGGTGTTGGAAGAAACTGGGTGGCACGAGTAGGACCCTTCACCTATCACACGCAAAATAGACGCTTGATTTTGAATACCAGCCCATTACACCATACCATGCCTGAATTTTCACACAAAATGCCCTTTTTTACTATTATTGTGGCACTGGGAGGCTTTCGAAAAAGTCGGCGAAATTTCGAAAATACGGCGCACAGCATCAATGTTTTTATTATTCACAGCAGTGGACGGGCGTCCATCACAAAATTCGTCACTGTGTTTGAATTTTGCAAACCAGCTATAAATAGTCGTCTTGCATGGTGCTTTCAACACCAAAAGCAGTCTGAAGCCGAGCGAAGCTCCGCTGAGCTGTTGAGTTACACTTAAAGTCGTAGAAAATCATACTACGAAAATTTTCACGAATTAAATGGTGATGTAGACAACCATTTTCTAAAATGACGCCACAATGTAAAAACAAGTGACAGTCAGATGAAACAAACTGTATTCTATAGCCAAAGTATTCTATTTTCAAATGTTCTTATTACTTTTTAAATATTGTTTATGTAAGTGGCCAGTTCCGGAAACTTATAGTGTGCTCTATGTATTAGTAATAGGATTACCTATTACATTTATTTATAGAACACGCCTGAGGGGTGTCGGAGTACTGTAATATACAGGGTATCCTAGTGCAGGTTCCGCTCTCTTACAATGGCCTGTAGTAAATTGTACGTAAATTCACATAGACATATCGATCTTAAGACGCCATTGTGATTGGAAATAAATGATAATAATTATTATTGTACACGCGATTTAGATCCGAAAAAGTTTAATTTGCCAAGGTATTATGAAATGAAATGAAAGTCTTTATTTCAGACACTAATTATACATAGGTATGTAAAGGTCCATATTGTGTTAGTACTTCTTAGAAACTATATTAGTAAAATGTAAAATGTTTATTTTTATTTACACGAAGGGACATCCAACGTAAAAGAATTGTGTTGTCCATCCTCACCACTATTATAATGGTTACGAATTCCTAGTTAGGAACCTCACGGTTCTATTCAAAATATCAGATAAAATGAAGTTAGCTTTAATTATCGGAATTGTGAAGCGTTGACAGACAATGTCAGTATAATAAAATGATGAGCAATAAAATAATTAACAAAGAAATTTGAATAAATAATTACAGGATATTTAATCTGTTAATTAAAACAGTCGGAACAACTTAATTATCTTGAGATTCCTGTGTAACTTATTGAGTTACGGATTACGATGGCACAGGAACTTTAACTTTGGAGTAATTTTAAAGATCTTGCCATTTGGAAATAAGTATTTTATGAGCACTATCAGTTTGAAGAACATAATACAACGTGGATATTTAAAAAAAGATAAACTCATAGCATTAATATTCGTTCTTCAACGTTACAGTGATGTCTAGTGTATGAAAATACAGTGAGGATAATTGACATACTCTGCAATAAAGTTTTATGAGATCGAATGACAAGATAATAATAATAATATAATATAAATCTAGAGTAACTGGCATTCCGACCAGCGGACCTTTGAGCGAGGTTGTTACGATATTATTTTGCATGGGGAGACAAAGTATTCTTCACGATTTTTTTATGTGTTTATTTTTATGAGTATCATCTTTTTGATTTTGTTTTATCTACAAAGATACACCGTGTACTTCTAAAAGCCCAATTCTATTCTACAAATTTATTAAAATAATCTGTTGGAAGTTAAAAGCTCTTATTGCCTTCAAAACTAGAAAGAAAATTACATCCAGCTAGCTATCGTGTGTAAGTCTCGCGAACAAACTTAACACGTTTCTTGTACAGTGTATGGGAAGATGATCAGTATGTGGACTTTGTTGCCCTTTATTTGTATTGGTTTTGTACCATCTTTGTACACACAAAACCACTATGCGATTATTGATTGAATATGTAGACGTTTATGAGTTGGTTGTGATGTAGAGAAATTTTACTGCTCTAGTATTTATCTAGTAAGTCCTTAGTTTGAGGCATAGTAGTATCCTTGTTTGGTACATTACTTATTTATTTAATTTGCTCATGGACAGTAACGGCGTTTGCCGTAAAATTAAATATCAGAATATGATAGTTAAGTAGCATTAGAGTTCCTTGTGAAAGAATTCGTCCAGGGACATACTGCCAACTTACCTGATTCAGCCGCCAAGCAGTAATGTAAGCATGTGCTCCGGTTTTGAATGGTTAAGGGTGTTGGTGAAATAAAATAAATAAAAATAAATAAATTAATTAAATAACGTTCATACTCATAGCCCCGCATTAGGGAAATCCTGTATCGCGTGTGACATGGACACACCTTATTACAGGAAGAAACAACAGGTACATGGGACTTGTGCCCTTGTGCAGTGCCCCTCAGATCTTTGCGATATAAAGCTCTGAGTGGCACTACAACTATTGTAGACATGTGTGTCGCTTACAACCACGTACACGACTTGGTTGTCATCATTTTGTATCATAAAAAAATCGCTTCGCTACATCATGGACCTCAAAAATCCATGCGACATTTACATTGCGATTTCTTTACTAAGTACTTTTTGTGTCGTTGTCGCTTGCTTGTCTATAGAGATGTATCAAGAAAGTTTGACTAAATTTAATAATTTACACGTACATATTTGTGGACGTTACATCAGATTTATTATTATTAATATAATTTGATACAGTCCACCTGATAGAAAACGATAACGGTCTCCTATAGCCATTTGGTAGACTAAAAAGAATTTTAATCGGAAATGCGTATCTGGCGTTGAGACATAAGGTCATAAATCCATTGTGACAATAGTTTTGGCAATATCTACTCTTCCATATGGAAAACCACGATGCTTCAGGCTAGTGCCACTTAAACTTGAGACTTTTGCAACAAGTAAAATTGTGCAATGTATCTTTACTTTTTGCCCTAGCGCCATCTGTGAGAAATCTATGAAAGTTGTTCTTCACTTAGACAGGTAATTTTACAGCTACCATTGTCTGACTAAAAATATACGTGATGTATGTGTTGTGATACATCCTGATATTCAAAACTTAATGTTATAATGTAAATCGTTTCAAACTGTCTGTATTCTTCACGTTTAAGCATTCTTCAAAATCGAAACAAGACTTGCGGTTGTTTTATAGAGCGTTCGCAGTAGTATTGCAATTTTTACATTTTCCACGAAGTTACCGCAAGTTGTATTGGCCGCATGACGTGACTGTGAAGCACTTTACTCGCAGGTGCAGTTACACCCTGTATATTTGCTCGGGACACGTTCGACAAAATCATATTTTACGTGATTCTACCTCTATTGTACCAACTTACATAATGCGGTTGGAGAAATTCCATTTTAAAATTATTTTTACATTATTCGCTACATATTCCTAAAAGTTAGACGCTTATAGAAGCTCCGCTGCAGTGGTGGCGCAACTGCCGCGCGTCTGTTCACAAATTAGTAGTGGCGCGGTGTGATAGTTCCAAGGTAATCTCCAATCCATCTTTTCCCAATATCTACTTTTCAATAAGTCAACGTAGCAGAAGAATGAAAAAGAAGAAACGACAGTGACAATTAAATTTTTTTTTTAAACTGCTGGTACTGTGAGTAACGTTGAGTTTAAGCCTTTTATATAAATTATAAACAAATAAATATTAGACAACATCACATACATTGCTCTGATACCAAAGTAAGTGACTAAAAAACTTGCGTTATGGAAATCGGAAACAACGACAGTACCATAAAGACCCAGACCCGAGACAATATACAAAAGTTAGTTTTCTACGTTGACATGGCCGGGAATCGAACTAAGGATCTTAGAGATGGCAACACCATGAAAACCGATGTGCAAGCCACTCGACCACGTAGGTCATATTTAATTAAATGAACGTTTAATCAGGTAAATAAAATATCTTTAAATTCATAGACAAAATCTTTCTTACGTTTGCTGTGCTATACCAGAAACAAACTTTCAGATACATTTTGCTATTTTCCATTTTTATCCTATTTATTGTTTTAAAATCCTTCAAATGATAATTTTCTCAATTATAATCGCGATATGACATCAAAAACATTTCGAGTTCTTAGGTTTTCGCGATTGTTACACATAAAAACAAATATACGCGATTTAAATGCGGAAAAATAGTTTCATTTCCTATCAAAAACATTATTCTTTTTATAACTTTGAGACACATGAAATGCGACATGTATTTACTTAATACCTGTCCGACGTTATGATTATCTTGGTTTATGGTTTCCATCCTTCTTATACGAAACTCGTACGCAGTAGTAAGGCTTACATGGTTTGATGCCATGCTCCTAAAGTCTTCTAATAAACTAGATATATTTTATTGTAAAGCATTTTAGTAGCAGTAGACGCCCTTGCGAAAGAGTTCGGCCAGGGTAGTAGTGTCACCTTACCTATTTCTGCCGCCAAGCAGTAATGTCAGCATTACTGAGTTTCGGTTTTGAAGGAAAAGGGTGCTGGTGAAATTACAGGCACGTGCGACTTGTCATCTTATGTCTCAGGGTGACGGGCGCAGTGGTAGTGCCCCTCAGACCTTTGCAATTTAAGCACTGAGTGGCACTGCAACTGTTATGGACAGGCGTGTAGCTTACCACCAGGCGCACGATATTTTCGTCCCGTCATTTGATGTTATAAAAAAAGCAATATATAGCTACGTTTGTCGGTTGTGTTTTTTTCAACTGCACGTACAAGTTTGTACTACATCATTGCAGTTATAATAACCAGCTGCACAAGAAAACCTTTTTTAATCGTGAAGTTGAAAATTTATTGACATGTACATACAATTTTTAAGTAGTTTAGTTTACACAATGTTTGTTTATAGCGAAACTTGTGTTGTCAAGATTCTATTCACTACACAAAGAGCACTTCTCTACAATTTCTTACTTTTCTTAACAAGGTCTTGAACAAATGAATACCACTTTTTACCCGTTTTTTGACAATTTCAAGCGCTTCCTTAAGTGCTAAGCAATTGTAAAAGTAATGTTGACTTTAGAATAAAAAGAGTTTCTTATATTTTTATACGGCTTACATGTTAGCTATTCAAAAAATAAGAGCGTTAAATGCAGCATATTTAAATGATATAAAAAATACCTTCCAGCAAGTTTTTTTATGTGCCAGATAAGTACACCTGTCTTAAACTAACGAATTCTTTGTACTATTATACTTTTCTTGTCCATCCAGAACTCTTCCCAAAACCCCTCAATTTATTTGATATATGATTTATTTAAAATAAAAAAAAAATGTATAACATTTAAATATAAAAAATTACATTATATTATATTAAAAGATATAATAAAAGAAATCTAAGCTGGGATATCAAGATTTAACACCTACAGTGCCTACCCTTAAGTCCCAAGGGTCAAAAGGCCAACTCTACCAACGGACATGTAAAGATTTCGTATTTTGAAGTTCATTCAAATGATATAAAAGGCATGTAGATGTAACTTTTTAATATTAGGGGTTAAAGAATGAAATTACCGTTCTAAAGTTCTGACTACTTTGAAATCAAATAAAGTTTTAGTTTAAGATTCAGATAGGAAACTTTTTCAAATAAAATTTTAATCTTCCGAATTTAAATTTATGGTATTATTCATTTCTTATCGTTTGTTTAATGTAGCGCACATATTAACGCCGAATACGAAGAGCGTTTTCAGTTTTTCCGATTCCGCTGTCATTTTTTTATCGAGCAAATCAGTCTCGTAGACGTTTAAAACTTACGTGAATTGTTTGTGAGTCGTTGTTGACGGCAATCTATTGCGAAAAAATTAACAACATGCTTTGAGGTAATTATATCCATAATATTGAACTGTTTATGGAAAAATAAAAAAAAGTCAAAAAGAAATTGACATAAAATTGTTAGAAGTTCTTCACCACTGTCGATGTTCACCTAAATAGGCTTTTACTAGCTACCAATTTTACTGCGTTTTAAATAATTATTTATAAGGTGTAATGTACATACAACACAGTTGAATTTAAAAATTGACATGACATCTACGCTGTAGCATTATGCTACGCGCGTATCGTCGTAGCACGTCTAGTCGAAGTTTACGGTGAGAGTAGTATTTTCTGTTTCGGGAAAAGGCACTTTTTCGAACTCGTTGATTGATTGTGCAACAAAACTTTATATTTAATCAATTTTCTTTTAGATATCATAAATTGTTGTTACTGTTTGTACACTCAGAACATGGGGCGCAGAAACATGCATGCCCCTATCTACTATATACTATCTTGATAGTACTTGTCAGTCTCCGCAACATGAGCGCAGACTGCTCGTAGTTCTCTAAAATGCTTGATCCAAATCAACCTGGATATTCCAATGAGAACATCACAATTCTGGCTTTTTAATTTTAATTCTTTTATATAGAACAGTTTTATAATATTTTACCCCTTTTTTAGAATCTAGAAAATTTGCATAGAGTGGGGTATTTTTCACGTCATTTTGAAACTATATTATGTAACGGGTAACTGACAAACCACGACTATCGGTATTAGTTTCCAGATCGTATCCCCTGAATGTCATAGAGTTTGATAAGTTAATATCCAAAATAGGCTCAAACTTTGTTTCCATTGTTAACTGGTCTCTTAAGCATCGTAAACCGGGTTTACCTACCGCAATCCGCACTTAATAAAGTTTAGCTGTAACTTCATTTATTTAAATTAAGTGTTGCGCGTCGTCAACAGCAAATGTTATCAAAAAGCCTTTAAATAGGTCAACCGCAGGCGATAGAAGCGACTATCTAATAAACTGTTCAACACCGTTGACTCGAACTAACCTTGCTATACGTTTCTATGCTTTAATGATACGCAGTTCAGATGTGTTACGGACACTTTTATTTATTAATGTATACATTTTAGAAAAATTCACTGACAAATAATATAATTATAGTATACTTAAATATGAGTAATCCAATGCCATTTATGAATTTCCACTGACATGAAACAATATAAGTGCTTAGCAAGTCAAAAAGAGATTAAGAGAGAATAGCAAAGAACACAGTTACTTGAAAAGCATAGACCATTATACAACAACCGTTGTATTCATCGTCACTTACACAGTTTTGCACAGATACATGATGTATAAGCTTCACTTAAAAAGTAAGGTATATTTAACACGTTAATTTACTACTCTATTTAATTGGCTACTCTATAAACTTAAACGTCAAGTAGTTACATAATGGCTATATTTATAAATAACTGTTAAATTTTGACAGCATTAAATTTAATTTAATTCTCCTGTTTGCTTACCGATAATGAACAATAAACACTCACTATTGTACACTGGCATGCTAATACATAAATGAATAAATATTCTTGATTATCAATAAAACAATAGAATCCAACGTTGTACAAAAATAAATGTATTATATAATACAACATATTTGTACTTTATTGCACACTAGAAAAAAAAATCAAAGATAGATTTATAGGATAGATAATAGGCATTGTTATTGCTAGATAACCGTCCATTTTAGACCAAATTGGGGTAACAAGATACAGTTAAAAGTAATATATGCTTCTGTCATTAGGCTTCTATAGTAAGATTCCGGTTGATATTCAAAATTTTCCATGTGAATGTGAAAAAGTGATGAATGTGCACAAATGTTCATTTACAAAAGTAACGAAAGAGTGTCTTGCTAGTTCTTTTCAAAATAATCTGCCTTACGAATGAGCAGTAGAGTTTAATCAGTACGACGATTTGATGACCTCGGCGCTGTCGAGTGGCTTATACACCGGTATCGCCTGAGGTTCCGGGTTAAATTATCGGCCGATGTAGAAAAATTTACTTTTCTATATTATCTCGAGTCTGGGTGTTTGGGGTGCCGTCATTGTTTCCGATTTCCATAACAAGTGCTATAGGTACTTACCGTGGAATCAGAACAACGTATGTATGTGATGGTGTCTAATATTTAGTTATTGATTTATTTCAAGTGTAATTTGCTTACATATGAGAGAAAAATAATTTGACATTACTTTGACGAAGCTAATAATAATATTACTCCAAAATAAAATACTTGTAAAATTATCAACAATTTAGTTCCACCTTTACCGTTCCTCCTTCGGTCGACTAGAAGGTCCAGAACACTACATCCGTATGTCGTTGATGTGCCACCTATTCGCACTAAGCGCTTTGCTTCCTCCTTTCTGATGCGTACGGCAAAGGAATGGAATACTCTACGGCATCTGTGTTTCCCAAAAAGTACAATTTGGGGCTATTCAAAGCTAGAGTAAATAGGCATTTTATAGGCAAACGCGTCCCATCGTGGCAAAAATCCAAATATAAAATATTATGTGCATACTTTACTTTCCTTTAAAATAATATTGTAGAAAAATAATTAATGAGAGTTACACCATTTTTGATATCCTCAAATATTTCTAACCAACGTTCAACGGATTAGTTCCTATCGGAATCGTTTAGCCAAGGGTTCAGAACCGAATTGGTCAAAGTTAGGAATTAAATTACGAAGGTCGCCATTATTTACTTGGCCAAATATTCGGAAACAATTTAGCTGACGCAGTTTGTGTAATCGATGTTCTTGCAATATCTATTGTCTTTCATTGAACAATTTTGAGAAATTCACCGGGTACCTATTGTTATGCACTCAGATCACATGCTATCGTCGATTTAGGCTCATATTAGGTACAAACTTAAAGAAAAAAGTTACAATTATTTCACAATAAGGCCGCCTGTTGTACCTGATACCCTGTATCGCGGGTGCTGTGGACACACTTAGGTAGACAACCACAAATTACTCAAACTCACGAGAGAAATGAATGTAGGCCATGCAAATATTTCAATATAACTATTATGGAAAAAGATGTACACGTTATTTACTTCCAAAAATATATAACGACATTGATTGGCTATGGAACAATACAAAATTAAGTAAATATGCTCTAAAACGTAGGTTAAAGGCGTACCTCTTAAAGTAATTGTACTTTATGTAGTAAGTACAATTAATACTATATACTGTTATATAAAGTAAAGTAAGAGCGCACATGTCGCCACCAAACTATATATCAGTTTGGCGACTTTTAGTCAATAAGTTACCTGTTGTATTTTTTCTGGAATAATAAATAAGAAAAACTTCCACAAGAAGAACCAAAATATTACAATATGAGACACATTTAACCAAACTTTACAAAGTATTAATACATAGTGTAGTCATGAAGAATAATTATCAAGTTACATGTTTCAGAGCTATGGTTTAGTGCACACAATCGTCAAAAAGCCCGTCCTTGGCTAATCCTGGCGCAAAGGTGCCCATCACGCTTGCCGCATTTTCTCGCTGTATGGCAATGGACAATCTTTGCGCCAAGAACAACCCCACACGGGAGTCATGAGTCATCTCCACTCTCTCTTAGCCGAAAATGTAGCGACTTTCCAACTCGCTATATTTGTCTCGCCCCCACGGTGGCACCGCAAATGCGTTGATATTGTTAGCACATATCGCAGCCCAGGCGAAGAGTAACCACCAAACTTCTCTGTCCTACTTTTCATCACATGGTAAGATAAGACACTGTACATAATGTCTTTGAATATTTTTTCATGAAGCAACCTACAAGTTTTTTTTTAAAGAATTTATAAAGGAACAAGGTACTTATTCAATTCTTAGTACTATAGTTAATAAACACTGTCAAAGATAAGATAACAGTGACACAAGTAGTTTGCACAAGTTAATTCGTTGCCCATAACTTAGTTTAATTTGAACCAGTCAAACGCAGTTCTGGCGTAGTCAAATTGTATTGCAGCGTCTCAACTTTGTCTACCTAAAGGGGTTATTGAAAGTTATTTATGCAAGTTGTAACAGAATTATGAATGTTACGTCGAAATGTTGCGGTGGTAGAGACATTGTGTTTCCAGTCGAAACACGTTTAATAAAACTGTTTTTTTTTTCGGATCTAAATCCGAAACAAAAACCGTAACCAAAGGACCTGTAAGAAGCCAGTAATGTCAAATCTAAAAAATAGTTTAATCGATAACGTTTAATATTTTTTATGCGAAATAAAGTGTAAATCATAGCACACGAGTTGTGACTGCAGTTGCAGTCGCAACTGCATTACAACTAAGTCATGATATATTTTTTATTGATATTTTTTCTTTTTTTTATAATATCAAATGACGGGGCAAATAAGTCGTGCACCTGATAGTAAGCTACACGCCTGTCTATAACAGTTGCACTGCCACTCAGAACTTTAAATCGCAAAGATCTGAAGGGCACCGTGACTGCGCCCGTCACCCTGAGACATTAGTTGACAAGTCCTATGTGCCTGTAATTTCACCAGCACTCTTAACTCTTCAAAATCGGAATACAGTAATGCTGACATTACACCTATAAATATTATCATAATTAAAAATATTACTATAGTAATATAATTTTCCGTTTTCAAGTTATCTGTGGTTCTGTTCACTTACTTCAACATCAACGGAGACGTTTAATTATCGCTACAAACTAATTTGACGTTGCTAGGTATCTCTATATTATATTCGACGAGCTATACAGTAGTTAAAGCATTTAAATTTGTTCAGTGCTGTAACCAAATAAAAAATGTTATCGAATGAAAAGAAAATTGGGCACACATGTTAATTACATCCTTAAAGAATTAACACAATTAAGTTTTAATTATATAATACAAAGATCGAACATCAAAAAAATTCGAACCGGTTGGATTCAAACCAGCGCCTTCACCATACCGTGGCTGATACTCTCCCAACTGAGCTACGGAACGAACCAGCTGAACTTACGAATTGTTTGTTGCAGATCTTTGTTGTTGGTTCTTAACATTTTTTTGCCGTAACGCCTTCTTTATGAAATCTTATGTGATATTCAATAAAATTGAATATTTCAATAAAGTTTGGTTGAAAAATATAAATGTATAGGGACTTCTCGTATTTTGGACAATCTCCAAAATGTATGATTATCAGAAGTTAGTAAATTGCTATGTGAAATGTTAAAAATACCTATAAAGATTACTGTACTTTAGCTATGATTAATAAAGTCTATTAATTACCTGTTTCAACAACAAAAATAAATAGTACATCGTTATTTCGTTAAGCAGCGATTTTAAAACAATGAAACACTGTTGGTTGCTGATATAAAATTCTTTTCCCTTTTCCACTTTAGAGGATAACGATCTTTTCCGCCAAAGCGGAATAGAAGTAAAAAAGAAGAACCACGCGTCGAAGATGTTAAACCTGCTTGGTTTCAATGGGAACATCCTGGCCGCTGTATGGTAGATGCGACAGTTATTCAAATAACTGTCAAAGTATTTTTTGTCTGTGTCAGTCTGTGCTTCCAAAATTATAATAGGTTATGGGTTAACTTTTTTTTTTGGTTGCAAAAAAGTGCTATGGAAAATAAAAATACTCCATCGGTAAGCCTACCGGCGCTACAATCGTCAGCCACCATTAGCAAGCTGACCGGGAAAAATTTCAACACCTGGGTTTTCAGTATAGAGTGTCTCCTTACTGACCTAGACCTATGGGACGTTGTAATAGCAGATGTCGACCTAGCTGATCCTCTCGCCAAGCGAAAGGATGCCAAAGCACGGGCGAAGATTTGCTTATCCTGCGACGAATCCGTCTATCCCGTAATAAGGTCAGCTAAAACTGCTAAACAAACCTTTGACTCCCTTAAAAAGGCGTATGCTGACAGTGGCTTGTCACGCAGACTAGGGCTAATGAAAAAGCTCTTAGCCAACGAATTTAGAGGAAACATGCAAGAGTACGTGAACATGGCGTTAGCAACACAGCAAGAGCTACAGAGCATAAACGCCGCAATGGACGACGAGTTTCTTGCCATAATTATGCTCACTGGCCTTCCGGAGCGTTACCAGCCACTAGTCATGGCGCTTGAACACTCCAACACGAAGATCACATCAGAAAATGTTGTTGCTGCTCTCCTAAAAGAGGACTCGTCTAGTGTTGTACGCGCCTCTACAAGTACTAATGTACATAAACCAAATGAGCCTACTGCTCTACATGTTAAGAAAAACGTACAAAAGAAAAAACTGTTTTGTTCGTATTGTAAAAAGTTAGGGCATGTTGTGAGTGAATGTAGAATAAAAAACAAGAAAGTTTCGGCAACGTGTATTTCAAATTATACATCACATATTACACTTTCATCTTGTTTCACTAACGCTCCTTCCACAGGTTCACAAGATTGGTTCATAGACTCGGGTGCGAGTTCTCACATGAGCAATAGGAAAGATTGGTTTGAGTCAATATCGTCCCATGTTACTTCTATTACAGTTGCCAACAAGGAGAAGCTTCTCAGCCATGGCAAAGGTACGGTAAATATACATATTTCCGACGACGTACATAAAATTAGTGACGTCTTATACGTTCCTGGCTTAGCTACAAATCTTTTGTCCGTAAGGACTTTAGTTAAAAAGGGTTACGATGTATTATTTACAACTAACGGCGCAAAAATACTTAAGAGTGATGACTGTCACATGACAAATACTGTCATCGCCACAGCCTCAAACCACAAAGGCATGTACAAGCTTGACGTACAAAATAGTTCGCATGCTACGTACACACATGCCAAGGAGCCTGCATTGCTCTGGCATAGGCGTCTCGGTCATCCGAATGCAAAAAGTTTGCGTATTTTGAAAAATAAAAATATCGGCGTAGATTTTAGTGGGAATTACAATGATAAGTGTATTCCTTGCATACAAGGCAAACTAGCAAAGAAACCTTTCCCAAACTCAAAAAGTAGATCGAGTAAAGTCCTACAATTAATTCACTCGGACTTATGCGGACCGATGAGTACGCACTCGTGGGGCGGAGCCCTTTATCTATTAACTTTTACAGACGACTTTAGTCGCAAAACATTTGGATATCTTTTAAAATCTAAAGCCGAAGTTTTTACAAAATTTATAGAGTTTAAGCATTTCATGGAGAATCAAACTGGAGAACGAATAAAAGTTCTGCGCTCAGATAATGGTCGCGAATATGTCAACAAGGACATGTCTACGTTTCTTAAGGAGAACGGTATCGTGCATCAAACCACAATACCGTACACTCCACAACAGAATGGAGTATCCGAACGCGCAAATCGAACCATTATCGAAAAAGCCAGAACAATGCTCCAAGACGCGAAGCTACCATTAGCTTACTGGGGTGAAGCGGTAAATACGGCTATATACCTAAAGAACCGTATGCCTTCTCAGTCCTTGAAGAACAAGATTCCAGAAGAACTATGGACCGGCAACAAAGTCAATCTTTCTCATCTGAAGGTCTTTGGCTGCCAGGCCCACGTTCTTTTGCCAAAAGAAAAAAGAAGTAAACTTGAACCAAAAACACAATCATGTGTGTTCACAGGTTACTCAACTGAGACCAAAGGCTACCGACTCCTAGATCCCCACAATCCGCGCACAATAATATTCGCTAGAGATGTTGTCTTCCTAGAGGACAAAACCTTTGAAACTGTTCCTCACACTTGTGTTGAATCCCATTCATGTCCACAGACACCTTTAATACAGTTTCATGTTCCACTCGATGATGAACCAGGCCCGTCACCACAGCCACAGCTTCAACCACAACCTGTGACCCCGGAGCCGTCACCTTTATTAGAAGGACCTGTAACATCCTCACAAGATGTTCCCGAACCTGAACTCATCGTAGAGCCCTCACCTGAACCTGAAAGAAGGTATCCAACCCGAATCAGGAATCCCCCCGAAAAATATGGAGAACAAAAGCTTTACATGACTTCAGATCTCGAACCGGAGACTTACACTGAAGTTACAGGTCATCCTCAAGAGGAAAAGTGGGTAGAAGCAATGCAGGCTGAACATGACTCGTTATTAAAACACGGGACATGGGTTCTTGTCGATAGACCAGTGAACAGGAAAACTACGAAATGTAAATGGGTGTTCAAAATCAAAAAGGATACAAGTGGACAAGTCACCAAATACAAAGCCAGATTAGTTGCCAAAGGTTTCACCCAAGTAGCTGGAGTAGACTATGGCGAAACTTTTTCTCCGGTCGCTAGACTGTCGTCAGTCCGAGTTCTACTGGCATTTGCTGCTAAACATAAGCTGCAAGTAGAACATCTCGACGTCGAAACCGCGTTCCTGAATGGTGACCTAAATGAGGAAATTTACATGGAACAACCAGAAGGCTTCTCTACCGACCCAAAGGGCAAAGTATGCCTACTTAAAAAGGCTTTATACGGTCTTAAACAAGCTCCACGACAATGGAACATCAAAGTGTGCGAAGCTATGCACAAACTCAGCTTAAACCAAGCAACAAATGAGCACTGTATTTACTACAGACGAGATGGTAATGACATTCTCGTAGTTGCTGTGTTTGTTGACGACTTCTTCATTGTCTGTACAAATGACATCATGAAGAATGTTTTTAAAAATAAGCTCAAGGAGCAATTTATAGTTAAGGATCTTGGTATCCTCAAGGACTGCCTGGGGATGAGAGTTACACAAACTACCGAAGAAATAACTCTCGACCAAACCAAATACATTGAAAAATTAATTCATAAGTTCGGCATGACAGATGCAATTTCGGTGACAACTCCTTTGGAACCTGGCATCAAACTAACGCTGCCTACAAAGGAAGAAGAAGAAGAAGTCCCGTACCAGGAACTTATCGGCTCACTAATGTACATTGCCATTTG
>NW_020653719.1:3806955-3860331 GCF_003589595.1 Hyposmocoma kahamanoa | reverse complement strand
GGGGGGGTACACTGGAAGGCCGCTAAGCGTGTTCTTCGGTACCTTAAAGGCACCAAGGATCACCGACTACATTTTAAACCATCAGGTCAGTTCCAACCCGTGTGTTATGTTGATGCCGACTATGGAAACAATCTTGTGGACCGACGTTCATACACCGGTTTTGTATTTTTATTGAACGGTACCCCTATATCATGGGAAGCTCGCAAGCAGCGTACAGTAGCGCTTTCCACGACAGAAGCCGAGTACATGGCTCTGGCGGAGGCTTGCAAGGAGGCTATTTACCTCAAATCGTTCATAACCGAAGTATTCGCCGTCACTCCACAACCCATCATCATACACACTGACAATCAAAGTTCTATCAAATTAGCACACAATAACACTTATCATGCACGCACCAAACATATTGACATTAAACACCACTTCATCCGCGACTCACTTATATTACATAATCTTCACCTGAAATACATACCCACACAAGACATGAATGCGGACATTTTCACAAAACCGTTGCCGAAACTAAAGCACACCAAATGTGCAGACTTATTAAGTTTAGGTTAAGGTTTTGTTGTATGTATATAGGGTGTGTAAGTTAGTCATAGGTAGGTGTATATACAGGTTGATATTTTTATATTCAATGTTTATTGGTGTGCAGTGTTTTATATGTATAATTTAAGTGTGTGTTCACTTTGTTATTGTCAACAGGATGTTCACATTGCGGGAGGGTGTTAAACCTGCTTGGTTTCAATGGGAACATCCTGGCCGCTGTATGGTAGATGCGACAGTTATTCAAATAACTGTCAAAGTATTATTTGTCTGTGTCAGTCTGTGCTTCCAAAATTATAATAGAAGAGATGTTAAAATACCAAAATACTCTTAGTTACTGAAACACATTTCTCCGTTTTGCTTTAGTGGATAACGTACCTTCTCTCCCAAAGGGTAGCGGAGATCTGACTAAGCGACACGTGGAGATGTTAAAATAACAAAACACTATTGCTGGCTTATTGTTATTATTATAAACAGAGCACTTCTTCTTTACTTTAGGTGGATAATGGGTTATATCTGCCAAAGTACCCCATCGCTCAACTAATTACGGACAAAACGCAGTGCTCACAAGGTTATGCCGTACGTGCAACAATGTCTTTCATGACATAGATTTATTCACTGGGTCAAGAAGAACCTATTAGGACTTGGTGTGCAAGAAAATTACGGTATGGAATGAATCGCATAGTTAGTAATGATGGTTGCCATTATTTGATTGATATTGTTTTATTTTTGCTAAAAGTTATTTAGTTTTATCCTTTTTTGTTATGTTATGATACGCTAAATGTTAAGTCGAGTTTCTCTTTATTGTTATTTAATTCTTAACGTTGTCTAATACGCACTTATCTGTTCGGATTGGCAATGCGAGACAATCTGTTTATCTCGACTAAATTATATGTGTATTCCAGGAAATCTGTAATTGGCCTTAACACTGACTAGCATTAAGTACATTTTACTTGTATTAGGTTGTTGATTTTCTTAAATAAATGAAAAAAAAAGCGGAGGATCAGACTCAATAATAATATAGCCCTTGTCTTTTCCACTTGCTCAAGGTGTGGACAACACTGTTACAGTGTTCACGTACATCCTACGAAATAGCTACGAATACACTACTGCATTTATTGCGTAATAACAGAATTTAATTAATAAATGCATATCGAATATAAATTGTTGCTAATTAAAACGTACATGAAGGAATAATGTGCTAGTATTTCTGATTTATTGTTATGTTAGTAAATTGACATGACATCACTGTTTCATGTTCTCTTGCAAACGATTTTGACTGTACGAATGATGGATTAAATCATTGCAGTTATATTAAATTTTTCGCACTCGATCAGATATAATAAAATCTTACAGTTATTTAATCTGTGGATTCACAATAGATAGATACCTGGTGTACAAACCCGGTTTCTTAGGGTATTTCTGACAGATGACCTTGGTAGACCAGAAGCACAGGTACTAAAATAATAGTTTCTTAGACTGCTGTAGGAAACGGATTTTCCTAAATGTAAAGAGCTGGGCATTCTGAATAAGGTATTTTTTCGATGAGAAAAACGGTTTCATCGTCGAGTAGATATGTATGACATTAAGCTGATTTCACGTCGATTAATTGGTGGAACCTGTAAAGGCAGGGCTCGATCACTCGATCGAGGATATGTAATACGTACCTACCGCTGAGTGTAGCAGTGTAAGCGCTTAGACGAGTCTTTCTTTTACATTACAATCCTTGTATAACCTCAGCATTCGGTTCCGCACGAATGTACACGGCGGGCAATTTTAGGTTCCTTTTTCTTCGTAGTGAATACCTGGTGTCATTCTGACTAATGAAACCAGGTATTCACTACGAGGAAAACTGGCTTCATTAGTCAGATTTAGTAGGCTATTATAGTGTAGGTTTCGATTTTGTATGAGAGTGATATATTTGTTATATAGTAACTAGAGGCACGGCCCACGCAGCGCGAGTTCGCGCAACCGCGCGTAAGTGCTTGCCCGGTGGTGGTCTGTACGGATCCACAGCGTACAGTCAAGAGCACGTCAAATTTGACACTTTGTACTTTGGACCGTTCTTATCGTAAGCGTGACGTATGACGTGCTCTTGACCCTGAACATGTCTTCCTTATGTTCTTGCAAAAATAATATATTACATTTACAAATATCTGCTATCAAATCATTACATTGTTGACTGGATTACTACAATCTTTCATATTTTTTTCCAAATATTTAAGTGAGTAACAGTCTATGTTACCTAGAAAGCTATCAACTCATTTTCTGAGAGACAAAGTGGCACATTTTCACAACCACGCAAAAACAGTGCACCATAAAGAGACGTCCTAAAGTTGTAGCCGCACAATCATCTGAAACTAATCAATAAAACATATTCACATACAGTTGTTTAATAGGGAATGGCACTCTCCTCATTTCCTATGGGCCGAATGTACAGGGCGATAGAGGAATGACGAGTACACGTGCGGGGGGAAGCAATAACAACTGAGTGCGTGCCTACTTGGGAGATTCCTGAGTGATATTCTATTTGTTCATCTGTTTTCAATATACAAGTAAAAGAGGTGATTAACGATTATTAGTGCATAATACATTCATTAGCGCATTTGACGGAATAAATAAAATAGTTAGACAACACTTTATGACAATTCTTATTTGGACAAATAAGAATTATCATAAAGTGGAAATTATAATTAAACTTTCACGAATAATCTCAGTACCAAGTACTAGAAAAACCGACCTCAAAAGTTATTCATTCCCTAGTTTGGAATATTTTCTTCAAATTTAAATGGAACCGCTTCTGAGGTGCCGTCTTTCCAACAAAAAAAAGAATCATCAAAACCGGTTAAAAAATTTAAAGGGAATGAATACTCGTCGAGTTATCGCGTAACATACATTTGTACCGCCTCCTTTTTTTTTGAAGTCGGTTAAAAACTGTGAAAATGTCAAAAGGAAGGTGTACTCGCGCTATAATTTACTGTAGCGTCTCACCACCAAAAAGTGGGGAGCTTCGCCGCAGGTCATGCGTACTGGGCTGGCATTTTCCTTTTCTACTGGAGAATATGCGAAGTTAGTGGGTACAGCCTTAACTAAGACCAACCGGATCATAATTGCTTGTCTTAGGCTAATTCCGGCCTGTATCCACTTGTTGGCATAGCTGCAACATTCGCAGAACAGCTTAGTAGCAATAGAGCTCCTTGTGAAAAGTTTGTCCAGGGATGTACTGCCACCTTACTTATTGCTGCCGTCAATTAATAATGTGAGCATTAATGCATTCCGGTTTCGAAGAGTAAGGGGTGCGGGTGGGTTACAGGCACGTGGGACTTGTCAACTTATGTCTCACGGTGACGGGCGCAGTAGGAGTTCAGATCTTTGCGATTTAAAGCTCTGATTGTCACTGCAACTGTCATTGACAGGCTTGTCGTTTTCCACCAGGAGCACGACTTGTTCGTCCCGTCACTTGGTATCATAAAAAAAGAACTAGCGGGCCTAGCAAAAGAGCCAAAATGGCTATAGAAATTCGGCGCCCCATGCATTATTTTTAGATTATTTCACAGTGCAATGAAGACTGAGAGCCGGAAAAGTTTCGTCAAATGTGTCGATCTTCTGAGCATCAGAGGCAACTCAGGTGAGGTGCAACCTTTGGCGCGTAAAAATACCATCTGCCTTTGTCCCACTTTTCGCGAGTCTTGTCACACTGGAAGGAGGAAAATATCTGAATTTATAATATGAAACTGTGCACAAGCTGAGATCTATCATAAGCACTAAACGTTATAAGAATAAGAATAAGAATAAGAATAAGAATACTTATTGCGTAATAAGAATACGTTATCGCCTTATGGATTTGTTAAAATATATTGTTTTCTGTAATAATAAATATTATTAAACTATTCGAAAATATTATATTGGTTTGAATATTTCTGCAAATAGTCTAGCTTTTACAAAAACAACTATAAAATTTTATTTGTGTAGGTAACAGATTTATGAGTAAAAATGCTATTAGTAAAAATGTTTTTTTAACGTACATCGGGGCGCGTGGCACTCTTCGTTCGTAGTACTTGGTACTAGCTGAAAATTGGAATTCAAATGATGTTTAGTAATTACAATTTCACGACCTCAGTTGCCTAGCGGTTAACACCGTGGGCGTCAAATGAGGAGGTCTCAGGATCTATTACCGGAAGGACAAATTTGGGGAAATTGCTTTTGGTCTGAATGTTCTGGGTTCTGGCCCCTGCAGATAATTTCATCGTTCTAGTGCTCGTAGTAAACTGGTTTTTTAATTTGAGACCAGTTGATTGGTGTGACTATATATTGTTTTATTATTAATTCCATGAAAAAATACTTATAAATAACTGATGTATAACTATTTTTTATAAATTACGCCAGTACCTCAACACATGTGGTTACACTAAGTGCCATTTAGCATGTTAATAGCGATTATTCACCCCTTCCTATCACTGTATATGTTTTTTGTGAAAACGATACTGTTCAATGTTCCGACTAACGTGCGATAGTGTTAGCGTATCATGGTAGAAGTCACCTTGACGTATAGATCACCTCGGGGGTTGTAAACTTTTAAATAATTTGATGGTAATGGAACATATTAACAAAAATTTTGCATTTATTTTTTCAAATACACACATACAATCTTGAAATTTTACATTTTTCAATGTAGTAAATTTGTAAGGAAATACAATTATATTTTCTCACTTGTAAGGACTCTGAAACGTAACAATAGAGGTCTACCCAAGTGTTCAAACGTCCTTTCTGTACTCTCGGTCTATACCATTCAGGGCCCTACTGTATGGTAATTAAAATATATAATGCGATCCCAAAAAATATAAAAACACAAGATACAGGTAAGGCCTTTGCATCCCATCTTAAGGGCTTCTACAAAGTAAAGCTTTTAATTCTATGAAACAATTCTTTTCAAAAAATAATACTTAAAAACTATACGAATTAATTATCAGGTATATAATTTGTAACTATTATGTCAAATAGCCAGACATAAGCGTATTAGGAATGAGACCTAAATATAAATGGAATTATTAATTTGTTGTTGACATTGCCGAAGCTTCTGTTTAGTTTTTATTTATTTAATTATAATAATAATATTTATTTTATTTAATTATTCCTAATTTTATTTTAATAATGTAGTTTGTAAAGTAAGGACATAGTGCCCTCAGAATGTTGCAGTGCCCCCACGGAGTGTAATATGTCAAGTACCATTAGCATAAGAACACCTGTTATATAACCATGTAACTTGCAAATAATCAATATGAATAAGAATGTATAATTAAAAACGTACCAATATATACATAGGGCGCACTCGTAAAAATTTTCATGGTATGATTTTCTACGACTTTAAGTGTAATTTAACAGCTCAGTGGAGCTTCGCTCGGCTTCAAACTGTTCAAACTTTTTGCGATGAAGCACCATGCAGGACGACGATTTACAGTTGGTTTGCAGAATTCAAACGCGGTCGTGTGAATCTCAGTGACGAATTTCGTGATGTCGCCTGTCCACTGCTGTGGACAACAAAAACATCGATGCTGTGCGCCGTATAACCAAAACAGACAGGCATGTCACATACCATGAGATTCAGGCATCTTTAGGCATAGGCATGAGTCAAATACAATCAATACTATACAAACATTTGGGTGTGAAAAAGCTGTGCTCTCGGTGGATCCCACGCAATTTGACTGAGGCTCAAAAAACGGATCGCGTCACTTGGTGCAATGCCATGCTTACTAGATTCAACGAAGGGGCGTCAAATTTGGTGTGGGACATAGTAACAGGTGACGAAATATGGATTTATAGTTACGATCCCAAAACAAAGCAGCAATCGAGCGTATGGGTCTTTCGAGATGAGCCGAAACCAATCAAAGTGGCGCACGTGCAAAGTGCCTCTAAGCGGATGAATGCTTCTTTTTTTAATAAAACTGGACACGTGGCTACTGTTGCTTTGGAGAATCGTTGTACCGTGAATAGTGATTGGTACACGACCATTTGTTTGCCGTAAGTTATTGACAAACTCCGTAAAAATAACCGTAAGCGCCGTATCATCTTGCCCCACGATAATGCCAGTTCTCACACGGCGAGACAGACAAATGAATTTTCGAAGATGAAGAACGTTGACCTTATGAGCCATCCCGCGTACTTCTCGACCTGGCACCTTGTGACTTTAAATTTTTTCCAAAAATTAAGAACCAGTTACGCGGTCAACGATTTTCATCACCTGAAGAGGCTTTCGAAGAGTATGAAAAATATTTTTCAGAGACTGTCACGGAGGAGTGGCATAAATTTTTTCAAAATTGGTTCATTCGTATGAAAAAGTACATTAACGCTATTGGAGAATATTTTGAGAAACAATAAATACATTTCTGACCATTTATAGTATTTTTTTCTTATTCATTCCGGAAACTTATAGTGCGCCCCACGTAATTGATAAATACTAAGCAAAAACAGTTACTTTCAAAATCCGACCCGAATTGCCAAATCTAAAATGGTATTATTTCTTGCGAAATGTAACAAAACCAATTAATAAAACAAATCAACGTCAAAATTAATAAAACGAATTAACAACACAACACCAAAATTAAAACGTTAATACTTCCGAAACTCGACCGAACGCTAGAGTACTCCGATATAATATGTTTAATTTAATACAAAACAAAATGGGAAGAGGTGACGTGCTTTTGGCGTGACAAGTAGGAAAAGCAAATGGGGATAAGTTAAAATTTGCCTTTTTAGAGGAATGTAGTTTTTTATTGATGTTAAATTGTAATAGATTACACATTGAATTTTTTTTAAATCATAAGTTAAAGAAACTGGATTATAGATTTTTTTATGTTATTAAGTGACGGGACGAACAAGTCTGGTGGTAAGCGACACGCCTGTCCGTTACAGTTGCTGTACCACTCAGAGCCATAAATCTTAAAGATTTGTAGGGTATTGTTACTGGTCCCATCACTCTGAGACATAAGTTGAAAAGTCTTATGTGCTTAAAATTTCACCGGCACTCTTCACAACCAAAACGCAGTAATTACTGCTTGGCGGCAGAAACAGGCACGGTGGCAGTACTTCCCTGGACTAACTCTTTCACAATCATATGAAATGCTCGCTACCGGCTTCAACCCTGTGAATTGATAAATCTGAAAGAAGTAATAAAAAATTGTGCAAATCAAATCGTCACTCTTTAAAGTTTTTGTAATATATAATTGAAATATTAATTAGATATAGAATTTAAATATTAATTGATAAATTATAATTTATTTCAAAGATATAATTATTCAAATCAGTCTTGCATTTCAAAACCGAAACGCAGTAATGATCACATTACTGCTTGGCGGCAGACATATATAAATAAGATGGCAGTACTTCCCTGGAGGAACTTCATCACAAAGAGTTCTACTGCTTCTAATTATTATTATTATTACTATCACTATCACGCACTATCACTATTACTATCACTATCACTATCACTATCATTATCACTGTCACTATCACTATCACTATCACTATCACTATCACTATTACTACTCCACTCAATTTAAATTTTTTCAAGTTATGTCATTGGCTTTTATGTTACTCTAGTATGCCAAAATTGCGGCAGAGTTATTGGGATCGGTCGCTGTCGAATTGTGACTTTGGGATGAAACTCGAGTCAATGACCGATACTGACATGCTAAATGCCAACCATAGTAAACTATGACTAAGTTTTTGTTTGTAATGTTATTCACAAACATAAAATAGGCCCCTGTAAAGCAATGAGTAGGTTATGAGAAAAATATGTCCCGATGTGTTACCATTATGCGTTTGGTATCTTCCCTGAGATAGTGATTAAAAAATATCATACACTATCATGACTCGGATTCATAGTTTGTAAATTAAACTGTTTGGGTATTTTAAACTGATTGAACCATTATAATCAAAAGCAATATTGCCATAACGAATTCAACAAGTCATTCAATTTGACTAACAAGAGCTTATACGACAATTAGTCACGCGTACGTTTATAATAAAGGAAGACTTAAAAAAGCCTATGGAATTTCGCAACATTTCGTATAGTCCCGGAGGTATTGGTTAATTCCCCACCTTTGTAACTTTATCCTGTTGTGTTGGTTTGTAATATCTATCTTAAACTGGTCCAGTTCAAGAAGTGCCTAAGTCCGTTTTTTAAGTTTCGAGATATTGGCCAGTCTTTTTGTTTTTTTTTTTCTTTGAAACAACAATACGAAATCTTCGAAAGAGTAACCGTGGTCAAAGAGTGTCGCTTTGGGGGCTTTTTGTATAAAACGTTTGTTATTATGAATTGATGAATGCTTGAAGATATGACCAAAAATAAGATTGGACTTAGAACGAAATCTTTAGGACTTAGGGGTTTTTAAACGGGACTTAGAGATTTTAATCATTTTTTTGTGGACTTAAGGATTTTCATAATTTTTTTCCGGACTTAGAGGTCAAATTCTCTGAAGTGATTAGCCATGATTATTAAAGCAATAAATTCAAAGATACAAAATCTTGTGTTCAGATTAATCTTAATTTTAGCAAAAATAAATCTTTACTTTAGGTAGCATAAACTAGAGAACCAAAAAGGCCATCATACTGTGACCGTGTGACCTCCTTTCACCGTCATCTCATCTTTTTGTATCGCCTCTTTCCGCTTGTATCCTATCATTTTTTATTTTACATGTATTTAAATTTTAAATTTGAATTGTTCCATCTTCCTTCACTTTCTCATTTTGTTTTCGTACCACGGTCACTCCCAGCTCTAAACGTAGTGCTTAAATTCTCTTTGCCCAGCTCGACCGCCACAACAGTCGGAGCTGTTACAAATTCCATTTACTAAAATCTTATTTCTGATTGTTTACCAAGTTATAATACAAAACATATAAATACAACAGTCGGAGCAAAAAAATTATCAAAAATTTGCTGCAACTACTTTTCGACCAAAAATGAAGCCATAAACCCGGATGTAATGGTGCCGCCATTGAAACCCTGGCTATTACACGAATATAAAGATTTGTACAGACGCTTTCTGGCGCTTTTTAATACTATTGGGGCATTAGCACCCATGTTGTAATAAGGACACATATGCAAAATTACTCCTTTTCATGAGAGAGGCTTAAAGATTGTATGAAGGAAATTAGTCAATATCTTTTTTATGCTTAAATAGGAGAATTGTGAAATTTTACTTATGTACACATAATTTGGACACCAGCAATGAACACAATGCTAACTTGAACATTGCAACCTTTCACGAGAGACTATAAAACGGAAACTTGCGATAATTTTTTAATTTTCAAACGTTTATTAATTATTTTTTACTACAAATTATTCGTCATAAAGTTTTAAAATTATATGATATATTTGTAAAATATATGATTATTACTAATTATATCAATTTATTAGTAGCAGTAGAGTTTCTTGTTTATGCGTTCGTCCAGGGAAGTACTGCCTCCTTACCTATTTCTGCCGCCAAGCAGTAATGTCAACATTACTGTTTTCCGGTTTTGAAGGGTATGGGTGCTGGCGAAATTACAGGCACATGTGACTTGTCAACTGATGTCTTAGGGTGACGAGCGCAGTGACAGTGGCCCTTTGATCTTTGCGATTTAAAGCTCTGAGTAGCACTGCAATAACTGCAATTGCAGTGCCACTCAGAAGGATAGGGGTGTAGCGTACTAACAGGCGCGCGACTTTTCCGTCCCGTCCCTTGATATTAAAGAAAAATAAAAGTTTTTGTATTATATTCTTAACATGAATAATTTGGCATTATAAACGCAAAATCGACAAAATTCAAGTTAGCGCTGTGTTAATTACTGATGTCAATTTTGTTTCATGTAGTTCGTATTATTTTTATGACTTTTGTGTGACAAGACACTTTTGATGTACGATCACATGTGGCTTTTCTACCAATGGTACGAATTACATCACAATGCATCTAATAAGTCAGTAAAATTTCATGATTGTCATGATTTCGATTAGCCACACAGATCCCTAAAAAATAAAAGTACGCCACGCTCGGCGACGTGTCGGAAATATTAACTTGTGCATTTGAATACTTTATGATCAGTAAAAAGGAAAGATTTGAATCGCAAATGTGTTCGCATTTTAATCGAATTGCAGCCGAATGTGAGCGCCGCCGGTTTCCTTTGTTTTGGTTTCGAATTGTATTGTATATTTACAAATTTAGTTTGGTAGAAGAATACATTATCACATGGCAAGACGTTATGTTACAGTACTATTTTGTGAAGTCCATTTCGAGTCATTTGATTTCTGAAACGGCCGAACATAATTATTATTGAAAAACTTTTTAATTAGCTTTTTAATAAGCTTACCAGTTTAAATATAAATTTAAACTGGTAAGGTTAACTTTCAATTGTAGAAGTGAACTGTTGAGCGAGAAAATTAGAACGTCAAATAATACATTAGAATGAAATACTTCAACAATGCTAAAGTAAAATTTCATAAAATTGGTAGTAAAGTAAGTATAAATTTTAGTATATTACTAAAGTTACTTAAAACTGACTTAAATTTCTAATCATCATCATCAACCCATTTATACGGTCCCACTGGAGGTCACGGGTCCCTCTCAGGAGTGGGTTTAGGCTATAGTCCGCCAGACTGGCCTAATGCGTGTTGGAGACTTCAGACGCTTTCCGAGGGTTGAGAACCTTCCTCGACGTGCAGGTTTCATCACGATGTTTTAATTTAATTTATTTATTTTTAATTTATTTTATTCATACATTCATTTCATATACCAAAAAGCTAGTGGTAATTGCACATAAATTCCTAGAAACTCAAAGAAGCCGAAGTCGAACCCACGGCCTCTGCTTGAGAAGCGGTAGGTTATTTAAAATACTGAATGGATAAATACAAAAAATACGGGTATTTTAAAACACTTCTTTTTTTTTATAATATCACGACGCAAAAGTATCGTTTCATATAATAAAGTATCAGACGAATTTGGATCGTCTGAACCCGAATTCATTTTCGATAGATGTTGGTACATTTTGTTTTAAGGGGTTATGACCTTATTTCCGAACACTATTCCGATGAAATCATTTTAGCGAATAGGAGGCGGTAGATAGCGACGACCATTTTAAACTATCATTCAGAAATTAAATATATCAACTGAATCCGGGACTGGATGCGACTCAAATTTAATTATTTTTGACAAGCAATCAGTCCCGGGATCACACGATACTCGCATTTGGGCTCATTCGGGTTCCGTTGCAACTTTGAACCAACCCCGAGTTCAGATGCTGCAAACCTCAAGCTCGGTGCTACACGCCAGTCCATAACAGTTGCAGTGCCACTCAGCTCTTTAAATCGCAAAGATCTGAGGGGCTCTACCACTGCGCCCGTCACCCTGAGACATAAGTTGACAGTCCCATGTGCCTGCTATTTCACCATAATACTGAATGACAGATAAATGTTTGCGGGGGCTATCATTTGATAAGCCCAAAGTAATTGAAAACTCAGTTGCTTAATTGAAAAGTAACTTTTATGTGAGCTTTATAATATCAAACGGTTGAAAATGCAAATTGTCTGGGTGATACAATCAAGAGAACATTAAGCTTGACACTTTGGATTTTGGACCGTTTTTATTGCAAGTGGCATACAATTGAATTCTAACTTTTAGCGGAAGAGTTCGTCCAGTGTAGTACTACCAGCTTATTTATTTCTACTGGTTTTGGAGGGTAAGTAACATTACAGGCACATGGAATTTGTCAACTTACGTCTCAGGGTGATGGACTTAATGCTCTCAAATATTTACGATTTAAAATGTTAAGCGGCACTGCAACTGTTACGGACAGACGTGTCGCTTACCACAAGCCGTACGATTTGTTTGATCCGTCACTTGGTGTCATGAAAAAAAAAAAATTTTATGGTTTGAATTTTGTATGAATATTTACAACTTTTATGAAAAAAAAAACGGACCTCAAACGTTCGTGGAATTACTACATTTGATAAGTTTAATTGAAATCGGTTACTAGAAAGTGTGCGAAACCGATTTTGTTCACCCTTATAGGGGGAATACTTTCTTCAAATTTAAATGAGGCCAATACCTCACCAAAATCCGTTCACAAATCGCGTAATATACATAAAAAAATACAATCGTATTGAGAACCTTATTCGTTTTTTAGAAGTCAGTTAAAAATCACTATACATTTACACTTTTCTTGAAAAAAAAAAAAACGCGTTGCAAAACAGCGCATTAATAGAAAACGCGGTGATGAAGCATCAAGTTTAATAAAGCGATTCAACATAATAAAGTTGTCGAAAAAAATCTCAAGTATTTATCCGCTATTAAAGGGGTTTGCGTTAAGTTTGATCCGCGAGGCAAACAAGTCTAACGGGACCTTGTAAGAAATACAATTTAACTTCTCCGAGCTACACAAAATGTTTCATTTGAAAGCGTTTCCTCAACGATTGTAACAAATTGAATCTCACGCCCGCTCAATCCTTTATTTTACCGCCTCCCTTTAACTGCGTTGAATAGATTATTAATCGAAAATTTTCCATTTTACTTGAAATGTTTAAGACCCCCGTCTATTTAAGGATTTGTTAAGAAAACGAATCCAATGCTGCGATGTTTAAAGGATTACTTTTTGTTTCTTTAACTTTTGCGATTTCTAGTACTGGTCTTTTGAATTTGTAAGAAATGTTGTCTTTCATTAAGCAAAATTTGTTTTAATGGGACAATGAGTGTCAGTGGAACTGTAATCAATTAAGTTAATATTAAAATAAAATTCATCACTAGCCTGTCGCAGTTCACTGCTGGACCTACACTGGCTCCCAACGTGCGCCATTTCGTTCAGTCCTTCGCAGCTCTGTCACCTTTTGTAGATCGTCACTATCTGCTCAGAGCGCGTCCTAAACTACGTTTGTCAAGCAGTGGTCGCCACCAAAGAACTCATCTTCTCCATCGATTAACACTATGTAATAAACGGCGATCAAAGGTTAGTGCTTGAAACACTTCTTTTGGGAAAAGCCACACTGCTGAAATACATAAACAAAATAGACCTAAAAATCGCATCCCTCCAGCATAGTGTTGTAAAAAACTCGAGTTCGGGAGTCGACATTTTAGGATTCGACTCTAATTCACAAGACTTGACTCATAAAGACAGATACTCAGTGACTCGATGTATTGCGAGCCTATCGGTTTCCAAATAGACTCGAGTTCGACATTAGTGCTCGAGTCTATTTACGTAACGAGCCGCGCTCGAGTCTGGTAAGTAACTACTGAGCGGTGTTGTGGTGTGGTATGTTAAACTGTAGTATAATTACTGTAGTATATTTAAGTATTAATATCTTCTTTCTTTTATAAATCACCATACTGGGTTTTTGTTTTTTTGTTTCATTCGTGAGCAATAGTAGTTGTTCAGTAAAATTGAACCTCGCTTGCCATACGCGAGTCTTTATAGTGTAGAAGTCTCTTCGAGTCGAGTTTTCTAAAAACCTAATTCAAGTTTTGTTCAAACTCGAGTTAGATCTACGACTCGAGTTGTTTTTAGACTCGAGTTCGTGCTCCGATGACTTGCGCTGAACTTGACTCGGACACGAGTCCGACTCGAGTTGAGCGCGAGCGTGACCTGAAACACTCATGAGAGTGTTTTAGGTCACCGAGTCGTACAAAATTGAGTCGAGTTAATAAATGTAAAGCACGCACTAGGTACCTACACAGTTTCAATTAATAAAAAATCATGATGAGTACGGAAACGCCAATATAACAAAACCAAAATTATGCACTACTGAAATCACTAACAATTAGGTACAGAGATGCAAGAATACATCATCGCCACCGATAATTTGATAAACCGCGCCTTCGCCAGCTTCTCCGCAACGACCCGTGGAGCCGATGCAACGTAGCAGTGTATGTTACTATATCACCATATATGTTTACTATGATTGACTAGGCAAAAACTTCGGATCACTACTGACCGTAAGTCGGTTGAAGCATCGTGTTGAAAAGATGTGGTTTGCGCCACGAAGAGGCTCTTTCCATGCACGCCGGAGCAAAAACACAATATTACCAACATTCTAATTCTGATAGGCAACAGTCAAAATATAAGGAAAAATGATTTTGATAGCTTATGTAAATTAGGCCCTAAATATGCATTGTGCATTTCTGAAGTCGGCGTCTCCGGGTACTAATACAATACGACCATATTCATAATATGAATATGACGGCGGCGTCGTCGTGACGTGCTAAATGTGACGATATTTCATATTCAGCGAAATGTAAATAACGCGTGCAACGGTCAGGAGACATTACGTCATCGGAACAGACTTGTTTTGCAACGCCGATAAAAGGCGTTGGTAACTGGCGGAGGGGGATCTTTTCGCTGTGGGAGAGACGTTCCGCTCGCTCACGGGTGCACGTGTTGTGTTGTTGGTGAAATATCATCTTTTATATGATTAGTCTGTTGCCTTATTGATAAGAAAATTTAATTAATTACATTTAGAGTTCATTTTGTTTTGTGTGGTACAATTTATCAAAATTAAAAGTCTTAGTAGTGTAACTTGTATTTCTTTACAATGTCTGAGCCACTTCCTACAAATACACTAAGAGCGGTTACACAAGGCGATGTTTAGCAGCGATGCAGTAGCGATACAGTCGCTAATTGTCTACCTTTACAAACGCGCGCGATTTTAAGCTACGACGTAAGTGCGCGACTGCATCGATACAAACGCGCAATTGGATATCTATTTACCTATCTACATAATTGTATTTACAATATAATCACGAAAATTTACACATTTCTAGGTTGTTTGTCATCAAGTTGTAGAATTTTGGTTGAAATATACCATTGATTTGACTAATAAGATATTGCTCTCTTTTAGTCTTCATATAAAGAGAAATCCGAAAATTTGTTCGTTTCCTTAATGATACACGAATTTTAACTTTGCATTGTACCTGATCACAAAAGCAAAGTTTGAACAGGGAAAAATTTTTTTTCATGTTTTTAGATTACAAATAATTAGAAAATGATATTATCAACCCGGAAACAAAAATTGTGTTACATGTATCGGTTCTTCGACAGTTATGGCTAGCCCACTGTCACTTTAGCTTGCTTATTCTACTAGCTATGTCGATGGTTCTCTGTCCGATAACCTAATTTCAAATTTTATCCTTCAGAGAAACTCCGAGCATAGATCATTCCATAGCTCGCTGAGGGACTTTTAATCTGAGGAAGTAATATCAGTATACTATTTTACTATTAATATATAACAGGGGCGAAGCGTGAAAATAATCAATAGTAAAGCAGAAAAAAACACTTTCATTAACAAAAACCTCTTTTGCCGTTAAAATGTGTCATTGGACACATTAATACAAAACGTATTAGCAGAAGAGATAGTATACTTAAAGTACGTAGGCCACACTGAAAGTTTTGCACTCCTGGCGCCTCATTAATATTCGAAATTCAAAGTTATGTTTAAAAAAAGAAGAATTCTATCTATCGAATGCAAAACCACCCTCTGTTAAACAAGTTACATAATTTATCTTCATCAATTTATAAATATCCGTATATTCTACATGACTATAAAGAAATGTCAGCATATATTAGACAAAATAACATCTATTGTAACGAACACTGGGCTTGCTATTGTGGGACATATGAAGGCAAATTTCTTGCAGTTCAAATAAATATAGATTTTAAGTTACGGACGAAATAAGAAGTTTATGAAAAGTTGTCAGACTGGCCAGTATATTTATTTTTAAGTTGTCTGCACTGATGCAGTGTCAGCTGCATTCTATCCCAAAAATACAGCAGATTTATTATAGTTTTTGACAGCACGTCCTTGCTCAAGGCACTCAGAAGTTCAGGTTTTGAGAACAAGGCACATTATTTACTTTATAAAATAAAGGAAATTTTAAGTGATATGTCGGAGCACAAGGACTTATTATTATTATGGACGCCAGCACATGTCCGTGTTACAGGTAACGAAAACGCTGATTACCTTGCCAAATTAACGATTACTCTGCAATCAACCAGCAATGGATTGAAGAGAGGACCGCTACAATGCAGTCTAAAGGAACCTGGTATCAATAAAGAAGTTGGCAGAAAACCATGGTTTGCTGTCTCAAACAATTACGTACAAAGAAAATTTTATACCCAGATAAAAAGTGGCAGTACTTCCCTGGATGAACTCTTTCAAAAGGAGCTCTACTGATACCTATTTCTTTACTTGTTTTTCGACACTAAGCTGGCCAACTTTGGAGTTAGCAATTTTCGTTTTTACTCTCTTGGGGAAAACAAGGAAACAGAGTACAAATTTTATCATTTAAGATCTCGTCCGGTCCATAATTAAAAGGGGGCTGAGAAAAAGAGTAAACTACCTATTTGTATGCAAAACTGAGACTCCGCTGATTCTGTATAGGGAGTTGAACATTTGTTTTGTTTTTTTTTTGCTAATTTGCTATGGTCACTGCTGCGAACGCCTTTAAAAAAATTTTTTTTATTCAAATACATTGTCATAGTGACATTAAGCTTGGCTGTATGGTATTAAACCTTTGCCTTTTTTTAGCGGAAATAATTTAAAAACCACCAACAGATTAATACATAAGTCGTTGAAAAAAAGGGCGGGAAACTCGAAAGAGAAGGGGGCGTTTTTTAAAATATTATTTTCTAAAAATTATAAAATAATAGTTTGGATAGTTCAATTCCCGCATTATATACACGTGTGATCGGCCAATATGCCGAAATCTAAAAAAAAAACGAAAAAGGGATGATGTTCCACCAGACGAGAGACCCCTTTCCAGCAACAGCAGCAGCGACAAGGAAGACGAGTCTGTGGAGTATGATACATTCAGGGCTCCTAACTTCAAAAGGAAGTATGACCTAAACAGCAACATTACTGAGTATGTTGTATTCCTTTCGCATACAGATCAACATGGCTTCTATTACGGACAAAAGTTGAATGCCGATTTCCCAAGGTCTCAAAAAAACTGAAACCAAAGGCATTAAGCACCTCCGCTTTATTAACAAATATAAGGTGGGTGTCGTTTTCGACGCGGCCAATTCGGCCAATGTAATAATGATAATAATGATAATAATAATAATAATAATAACAACGCACACACTCAACATAGCCCCGCACTAGGGAAACCCTGTGTCGCGGGTGCCATGGACACATACATAGACAAACACAAATTACACCCAAACTCACGAGAGAAATAAATGTAGGCCATACAAATATTTCTCCCGGCCCGGGAATCGAACCCAGGACCTCTGCGTGTCAGTCCGGCATGGTAACCGTTCGGCCACGGAGGCAGTTTAATGTATTTATAGACAATTCAAAATTCTTTGAAGAAACGAAAATGGTTCCTTCTATTCCGGTTGGAGCCACGGAGGTGACTGGCGTTGTTCGCGATGTACCAGTATCCTTTTCCAACAAGAAGACTTTCTCAGCAATTAACAGTTCAAAGAATGTAGGCCAGGTCAAAATATTTATGAAAAAAAAAACGGACAACGGTACCATCGTATTCAAACCAACCAAGACTACAGCAATTACTTTTGCTTCAACTCAGTTACCGCAACATGTATATTTAGACAATTGGAGACACGAGGTCGCCACCTACATACCGCCTGTAAAGCAATGTCTGAAGTGTTTACGATTTGGTCACATTGCAAAGTTTTGCAAAAACTCAGATAAATGTTCCATATGCTCAGAGGGCGACAGGTTTAAAGTCTGCATAGTAGATTACTCTAACGCTAAATGCATTAACTGCGTTGGAAATAATTTGGCCATTTCATCTGCTTGCCCAATCAAAAAACTGAAAATACGTGAGACCAAAATAAAGGCACAGACATTCTCATATTCAGAACTTGTTAAACATCAAAATTTCCCTACATTGAGTATCAAAATGACGATACAAAATATTTTAAATTCAGATTAGAATTTACTAACCTTATAGTACAGTCGGTAGTAAAATTAGTTAAAAATAAAGACAAATTTGTCATCAACTCAAATAACGTAAAAGATTTATTAGTGGATACATTTAAAGATTACAAAAACTAACTTTCTATAACAATGGATCAGTAAAACATTATCCAGTGGAATGCTCAAAGCATTTTATCCAATAAGAACATAAACTGTTCAATATTTTCTTTATGACAATAACATCCACATTGCAATTATATCAGAGACATGGCTTAGAACACATAATAAATTCAAAATTAGAGGTTTCTCCATAGTGCGTAACGATTCTGGAAACAAGCATAATGGTGTAGCCATTTTAGTTGATAACAGTATTAGATACTCGCACCTTCGCACTTTTTCTGATGATTCATTACTAAATATTTGTATACAAATAACCATTAACAATAAATCATATACAATAGCTAGCTTATATTGCCACTTGTTAGTGTAGTGGTAGTTGTGTTCAACTCAACATTTTGAAAAAAAAAAAGCTTGATGTATTTGTTAAATTATTACCAAAACCTGTTATCATTGCCGGTGATTTTAACGCTCACCACAGCGCGTGGGGCTGTATCACTTAATTAGTCAACGCGGTAAAGATATTCTAGACGTAGTAGACGATAATAATTTGATTATATTAAACAATGGACATCCTACTAGAGTTGGCGCAAATAGATGGCGGCCTAATGCTCTTGATTTAACCATTGTATCTCCATCTCTTGCCCTAATTTCAGTGTGGAATGTTCGCGATGACCCGCTCGGAAGTTATCACTTGCCTGCAATCACAAATATCAAATTTTAGATTTAATTTTTTTTACCACTATAACTGGATTAAGACTGGGACACGACTAAAAAGTCACTTACACCAGATGGAAATGATTAATTCCCCAGTATATTCAGTACTTACTGCCAAGACGGCGATCAGTCTCCAAATCACATCATCTTCACTTGCCAGTCCTTTGGCATTCAGCGCCTTCTGCTGATGGACCGGCTAATTGAAATTTATAAGGAAATGGACATCCCGCGCAGTACTCAAGGACTATTAAGTAATACTGAGACTTCGTAGCAATTTATGAATTTATAATAAATACTGTTGAAGAGATTTAAATTGTAAAGAACAGTAGAGTATTTTAATGGACAAGACTATATCTATTGATTCAAGACAAAAGTTATATTAAAAGAAGACTTGGCTTAGGCCTGAAAATAGAAAAGAGATTAGTAATGGATTTTACAAAAAGACTAGGCTGTATGGTGCTTTGGCTTTCCGCAAGGAAAAAGGAAAAAAAAAACATATGTCGTTATAAAATCAACTTTAAATGTGAACTGTAATTCATCATAAGATGCCTGTAAAACTATGGTAGTGATACTCGCGCGACATTACTAGTCTTAATATCTGTGATCACAGAAAAATAATTGAAATGATGTTGGTGATGATGAGTACCAAAACAACGAAATTCACTGCAGCGTACTACCTAAAACATCCAAATCAGAACCAATATCGAAAAGTGAATTTCACAAATTAGTTCTACTGGGAATCGCCTCGGGGTCTCCTCATCTACAGTGCACACCGTTCAGCCACCGAAGTTGACAAACTGATGCGTACAAATCTGAGAAATGCGCTGCACGCGTGCAGTTAATTCTGCGAGCTGCGCGCGAACAGCACACGAACTGATCGTACAACGTATTGCATGTGTGCAACTCGCAAGGCTTTCGCAAATAGGCGCATTTGCGATGCATTCACCAAATAAATTAAATAAATCAGTACTCACCCTAACTAACACACTATAGTTATTTGTTCTACAAGGCTGCAAAGTTGTTGATTTACGCGAGTGCTTGTATTGAAACCTGAGCAAGCGAAGTAAGCTAAGATTAATAGATTCCTCAGCGTAGCGAGGGTTTCAAGGCACGAGACGCAAAACAACTTTGCTGCCGAGCGAAACACACAACTTTTCACCTCACTATAACGAGGAAAATGGTAGATTAAAGAAAAACAGTGGAACTTTCTAACATCAGTTTTTTTTTTAATCAAAAGAAAAAGTTTACATTCGGATGCGTTCTGAATTTGCAATAAAATCCCTCATCAATTTTTAATGTCGCTTGTACTTATAATTTTGTGTGATTAAGTGATTACTGAAATTATGTTAGTTCTTCTACGAATTAAAATAATTTAATAAACGCAATTAGTTATCATTGTCAATTTAATGTCAACCTTAATAAAAATAAAATATACCAACGGATATATATTACATAAATAAGTAATGTACGACAAATCACGTAGTTGAACATGTCATTATCAAGTTAGTCCAATTGTCAAGATCGAATTTCAAGAACCTTTTCCATGCTAGCATGGAAAAAACTCTTTTGCGCGCAGATTTCTAATGAGGAAGAAAGCCTTTCCGACCTAGTGAGATGAAAAGTATATTCTTCCTCTTCTTCTATAAGTAACTAGAAACGGTTTTTAAAGCGAATACATCTAGTGAGGTCAAAGCTTGACACAAATGTTTAGTAATGCGCCACGTTAGTGTTTGCTTAGGGACTCATCGTGTTTGTTTTGCCATTGTCTTTGGATTTCACAAAGTCCTTAGCCCGTGAAAGCTAAGATTTAAAATAAATATTTAAGGATGGATTCGAAATAAACAACTGCTGCTGTCCTATCGAAATCAATAAATTTTATCCAATTAAATGACCGAGAAAATGATCACCTCAGTGGGTCTGCGGCTTCGCAACACTGTTACTGGCTGAGGAAGTCTCGGTTTCTTCCAAGTACGACCAATTAAGGACATAATTAACTTTTGTAAATTGTTTCGTATCTGGTGATTCCGTGGTTAGTTAGGGATCAACTAATTAAGTTCAAAGATTCAAAGATCAATATTAACATTTTATATTTAAAAAAAATTAAAAGCTTTATTTGCCATGCCACAAGCCCCTAACATTTAACACGTCAAAAATATTTTTGGTAGCAATAGAGCTCTTTGTGAAGGAGTTCGTCCAGGGAAGTACCATCTTATCTATTTTTGCTGCCAAGCAGTAATGTCAGCATAGTAATGCTGACATTAGTAGCAGTAGTGTTCCGGTTTTGAAGGGTAAGGGTGCTGGTGAAATAACAAGCACAAGGGACTTGTCAACTTATGTCTCAGGGTGACAGGTGCAGATCTTTGCGATTTAAAGAGCTGAGTGGCACTGCAACTGTTATAGACTGGCGTGTAGTTTACCATCGCTTGATGGTAAACTACACACCTTAACAAAAAAAATTACACGTTTAACGACTTTTTTGTCTTAGCGCCATCTGTGAGAAAACTATTTCTCACTCAGCCAGATGCAGGCAGAGCATCTGCCACGCATTGCCTGAGGTTAGAATCCAGCCGGATCGAATGAATTTTTCTTAGTGTTTTGATCTGTGTTATAGTATAGTTATAACAAACCAGTGGAGTAATTTCACAAAAATGAATATCATTCCAGTAAAACATCCTGAGTTCAATAAACTAAAAAAATTGGAATGTTATAATGTATGTTACTTCTTCTCTTTTTGAACATGCCAGGATGTCAGCGGAGCTGAGAAACACTTCGCCAATGTGCTGAGCTACGGACTTTTTTATCTCCCATTATTATTTTCTGTTACTGAACTCTGTGTAAAGAATCTTATTTATCTATTGATGTGTTGAGCTAAACAAACGATTTTATTAATATTATTATATGTTCAATTTGAATTGCTATTGGGGATTATTATTAACTTATTGTCAGTTTAACCAGGCCATCTGGCACACACATTTCACGTGATATACGTATACAGTGCCTTTGAACCACTAGCAGTTTGTGGCTTTTAAAGTGTTAACTACAATAATAAATTAAAATCTACATTGTTTTGTACGCCAGTCAATCACTATAATATGTATAAATATTATTATTAAAATGTTGTTTTATTTGTTTGTGAGCAAATCTTAAATTTAGTTACGTATCTAACACATTATGTTAATAATGAATAACCTAGCGTAATAAGTTTTTTTTTTAATATTAAGTGACGGGACGAACAAGTCGTGCGCCTGGTGGTAAGCTACACGTCTATTCATAACGGTTGCAGTGCCACTCAGAGCTTTAAATCGCAAAGATCTGAGGGGCACTGCCACTGCGCCCGTCACCCTGAGACTTATATTGACAAGTCCCATGTGCCTGTAACTTCACCAGCACCCTTACCCATCAAAAACGGAACACAGTAATGCTGACATTAGCGCTTGGCGGCAGAAATAGATAAGGTGGCAGTACTACAGAGCTTAACAGCTACTTAAACATATAAGTTCGTATTAATTTGTAGTGTTCTCTTAATTCGTAGCAGCCTTGCAATGTGTCACGTGTAATATGTGGCGAGCAGAACAAAGAACATGACTACAATTCCTTAATTTTCATCCCTACCTTATTTTCCTTCATTAAAACGCCGCAATTCGAAATAATAATATTTCCACGAAACTTCCTAAATTCTTAAAGGTATAAAATCAGTTGCTGTGAAAACTTACTTCAGTATGCTATTATTACCCAACCCGATCCCGGAACATTGCTTACACATCCGTCGAATTCCTTAACACAAATAACAGAATACCAAGAGGCATGTTATATTTCGCAATTCGCCGCAACGGGCAAACTACGTAATAATATTGTGTGCGGAGCCCGCATTCGGGTAGAATCATCGATAGTCATTATCGGAAAAGCGGGTTTAAGAGCCGTCCCAGCCCCAGTGGGACCTTTACGAAGGTCTCATCCCGACGTTCGATAACTATGCTAATGTTATTTGCGCCAGTGGGTTTGGAAACGACGGTATCCGCTGCTTCGAGCAACACTGCCCCTGTGGTACCGAGCGAAAGCGATCTTTGCTTATAACCTGTAATCCCATATTGTGTAAAGATTACAGGTGTTTTCAAGTATATCAACAACTATGTACATATATATATATATATATATATTGCCACATTGCCATATTGCCATATTGCGTATTGCCACAGTCTAACCAATTACTACGTTCTTTACACTGTGATATTGCTATGAAATTACGTGACAGATACCTTCACATTCGTAATCCAGTAAATAGTACAGTAATGAGGAATATGAATATGTTAATATTAATATTGTTACTGATATAGCAATAAAGATTTACAAAATTATGTATTTGATTATCATTTATAATATTGCTATGAGAGAATGTCCCATTACATGGTGGATACCTCACAATGGTATGTATGTATAACTATTTGTAAGTAGTAAGCAATGTGGAATATCAATTTGGTAATAACATCTACATTATATCGTGACTTATATAGTTATAACGATATAGTATATTAAAATATAGTACAGTAGAGTATAGTATAGTAAATTATTTTAGAGGAATAATTGAATAAGGATCATCCTTATAAGAAGCCATGTTTTCTGTGACATCAGTTCATATACGTGAAATAAAAACATGTGACCTTAAATTATTTTTTTTATTTCTACGTAACTGAAACTCATAAATGCATACACACATCAAAAAAAGTTTGCGATCAATAGCATAAGCTCCTATAATTCTTTAAATTTAACTTTATCAAGAAAAAATCTATGTTGTATGCTTTCTTTAAATAGGAATACCCTGTTTGAAATTAAAATATAAAACTATTTTTTATTATTTATTTTAAAAAATTGAGCCATTAATCATAATGTAATAGTGATAGAAATTTCATAGAAAGAAAAAGACTGTTTAATTAAACTTAAACAACAATTTATTATTAAAAGGTGTGAATTCAATATAAAATAACTCCTCCCCTGGCTCGAATACATGCGAAGATCCTCCTGGGCATGCAGAGGATCAAGTTATCCAGCATTTCCTGGGGTAACCTATCCCATTCTTCAATAGCGGCTTCCCTGAGCTCTGGAACTGTCTGGGGACGTGGCTCATGGTTTCATACTGCTCGTTTAAGAGCATCCCACGCGTGCTCTATTGGGTTTAAGTCGGGCGAGCCGGCAGGCCAGTCTAATCGTGTGATATCGTATTCTTGAAGAGCAGCATTGACTCGTTGAGCTCGTTGTGCGGGCGTATTATCATCGACCAGTATAAATTGGTGCCCATGGTTTACTCGGAATGGTCTGACGATATCATCAATAGCAACTGCTTTGTACATGTCTGCTGTCATGAAGCCCCGATACGGGATCAAAGGCGTTCTAGCTCCAATCATAATGCCACCCCAAAAGGACACCGATTTTCCGCCTTGCTGAACTGTTCCAGTGGCAGTTCTTTGTCTTTCTCGGTCGCCTGGTCTTCTCCAGACACGGACACGTCGGTTATCTGGATGAGTGCTGATTCGGGATTCGTCAACGAAGAGACAGTTTTGCCAAATGTTTTCGTCCTCACCTTCTTCATTTTGCCGAAGTCTAGCCCACTGCAATCTTCGTTGTTGACGTTGCCGGGAATTGAGCGGAGCTCGCCAAGACCTCCGTGCTCGTAATCCAGGCTGGTGCAAGCAATTGCGAACGGTCTGCGTGCCAACTTCAAGCCCAGAGGCGGCCCTGACTTCTGCTTTTATTTTAGTGGCGTTGATTGTTGGATCACGGGCTGCCAGCAATCTAATATAGCGCTTTTGGGCAGCTGTCAAAACAGTTGGGCGACCGCTGCGGGGTCGGTCAGCTAAATTCCCCATTCCGTGATAACTCTGCAACGTAGCCACGACACAGGATTGGGATATAGCAAGTCTGCGTGCTATTACTCTCGTGGTGTATCCTTCTTCCCTCAAAGTTACTATTCTAGCTCGTAAAACCTCTGATAATCCTCTTGGCATTTTTTCAATCACAACTTTCCGCGAAAAATATCTTGAATCGCTTATAATTGACTAAATCAGATTTCTGAATGAGCGTAAGCTAGGACTGAAAGCCTTTTTATATGAAAAAACAATTGAACGGGGTCATTGTTTTATGTTCTAATTTATTTTTAAATAAAGAATCTAAAAAGAAGAAAAAATCATAATATAATCTACAGTAACAAAAAAGATTTCAGTTTTTCGAAGTGATCGCAAACTTTTTTTGATGTGTGTACTTTGGTAACACCCGACATCTTAATCAGTCTCACAAAATTTAATTTTGCCGCGGTTTTAGTCGAAAGGGCGCATGTCACAAAAACCAAAAACCGAGAAAATAATGTTTAAAGAATGAAATTGAAAAACATCTACTTTTCTCTTGCGGTAATTTCATACCTTATCCACCTAGGAAAAATAAAAATAGTGGCAGATCAGAATATTTTTATTGGTCACGGCAGTAAACATAGCAAAACTTTTGGTAACATGCGCCCTTTCAAATAACGGCGGCAGAGTAGAATTATGTCTTTTCACTTGTGATAGTTTCGAATTAAGGGTAGTATTATTTATCACTTTATAGGCATCATAAATAGATTAAGCCGTACCGTGTGTTCATCCGTGCAGGTCACATTTTAATACAAAAAAGAAAAAATTAAAAATAAATCCTACAAACTATATCAGCAGTTTCGGAAATAATTTTTATTTTTAAAAGTAATCTTAACTAGGATCTCCTCGAAAACGTTGCTAAAGCTTTCATTTATTTTTTTGTGTATATCTTATCAACATCACTGACAACGTTGACGGCTTTTTCTAACAAGTATACATTAAGTGCTCTATATACCGAACCCGGCGATACGGGCTGACGAGTTTGTTGTCTGTCGGCGAGTTCGTCGGCGGGTTCGCGTCATTACAATTCGGAAATCTTTGTTGCCGGCATGTCGGCGGTAATAAATGAGCAACTTTGTCTCATCAGTTATTGATTGATAAGAGTGGTGAAAATTTTGAAAGAGAAAAATATAGTTGTCTTTGATTTGTCCTGTACAATATTCACGGACGATAGCAATGATTTAACAATAGCGGTTTGTGGAGCTAATATCTAGTAATATTATAATAAATATCACTGGTAACTGAGCGCGCGCGTATATTGCATGCAAGCCGCCAGCATGTTACGACGCCAAAATGATTTTTTAAATAAGGCCGCCGATACCAACGCGCCGGGTTTGTAGTAGTCGCCGGGTTGGTGTGTAGTGCGTTTTATTTATTCTTTAATAAATGTCGTCAATAAGTGAATATTAGGAGAAATCGGCCATGTTTTTGACAGTTATTCGACTAGTGCGTAGTTGAGCCACATGAGTTTTTATTTATTTTTTTTTTGTTTTGAAGGAAATTTTGCAATTGGCTGGTGATGACTTCGACTGCGTCAAATTATACATGAACCGTTTTCAGAAATAGTTTATACAACTGCACCACCACAGCTTGTCACTGATATCGATTTGTGCATAATGCATTGCAACGACTGAATCCATATTGCTTACGGCCTTATATTCTAACTGTAATTTTGCGGTTGGGGCACAGTCAAAACGCAGTGTGATTCCACTCTTCGGAGCAATTTCATCAGTTCTTAATTAAAGTAAACTATATAACAGTCATTAAGCAAGTAAGCGGTAGTGATCAATTTAATCGAATGAAGACGAAACAATGGGACCGCCTGGAACTGTGTGCAGAATAATAAGAGAGCCCATCTGCCCCGTTTATGTGCCACGTACGGGGCACTATTCAGTAGATCGAAAAAGTTTGCCAATAGTGTGCGTCTGATGACAGAGAATAGTTGGAAACCTGGTGGATACTTTTATTGGTACCCTTCCCTCTTTGTTCTGTTTGGAAGTCAAAGGTGTCTTTTTGCTGCAAGTTTTTAATAGCCTTAGTTTTATGAGTTAGGTATTAAATAATAAAATGCAAATAGTTCAGTTCGCGGAATAAGATATTACCGTACTGTAGAATGTATAGAAATACTCAATACTTTATTGCAGACAAATATTAAAATATTACGCAATACTCTATACTCTATAAACGTAAAGGATTTAGTATAAAAATTAATAAATACCTTATTCCCCAAAGGTCAATTTATATCGGAAAATACTTTCTCTCTAACTAAATAACAAGGATATCGACTTCCCTGCAAGATAGTATTTCCAATGTTACAGGAAACTTTGCAGTTTTTAGCCCAGCTTCATTAAGATAATGAACACTCGGCTATGTTGTATATAAGCGTGTCGCGGTTATTTTAGTGTGGATCATGTATTTATGTCAATTCGTAAGATTTTACGGCAGTCGCGCTCGTGTTACTTATTTTAGGCGAGGTTGGGTGGGAAAATGAATTTGACCTCTATCTCACCTGATGGAAAGTGACGATGAGGTCGACGACGTAACATGCACAACTTAATAATGCCTATTCACTCTCGCCTTGAAAAGGTCCAAGTTATAGCGTTCGGGGAACAAGTCCGCAGGCAGGGAATTCCATTCCCTAGCCGCTCGCCATACAAATGTGGAAGCGAAACGCTTCGTGTGAATCCGGGGAATATCCACACATAGGGGTGGAAGCTCACCCCATGTCTAGTCCCCTGATGAAAGGGGAAGGTGGAATCAAATCATGCAATTCCATCGCACTCTCCGTGATATATGGCAGCAGTTCTCCATACACGACCGGACTTGTGCTAGGTGTACCTACAGTTGTAGGTGTAGCAGGTGAAGCAACTGTCCCGGCGTGAAATAACGCCTCCCCTTGGAAAGGATGCCAAGCTACCTGGCTGTATGTTTAGCCATGGATTCAATGTATCTGATCCATTCCAAGTAGCTGGAGATGGTCGACTATCGGTATGGATATATCACGGAAAGTAAGAGTCAGGTCAAAGGGACTACTTTTTGTGGAGAATAGACACGCCTGCGTTTTTCTAGCTTTAAATTTGACAAGATTGGCATCACACCAATCGGAGAATGCCTTAAGCACTGACTTACAAATAAATGGACGACGGGTCTAATACAAAAACCACGAAAAAAATGTCCCAAGTCAACCTATTTAAACGTAGTGACATGTAAAGAAATATGGAAAAGCTAAAACGTTGAATTTAAATTGTAATGTCATCGCAGTACTATCTAATTTTGCTTGCTTCGCTGTCAGTCGAACAAACGAAGACTAAAGCGTGAATGACGCTCTGTATACGATTTTAACGCCCTATAATTTCGAACACTTTTTAGCGCGGACCCGACGTCCATATAATTGTAAGTCAATGGCCTTAAGTGTCAAATTCAAACGACTAACCATGGACTCTCCACAAGACTGGATTTCTTTTACACTGACCCTTACATTGGTTAAGTACCTGTCCACAACTGTGCTGTCATCAGCATACCCAAAGGCATCTGGAACAAACATATTGATATGCAGCAGAGAGTTGCAGACAGTACGGAACCCTGTGGAACTTAATCTATTGCCCGATGTTAGGAGAAAAAGCCTACTAAGACCACTCGAATCGAACATTCACTCAAGAAGTTCGAGATTCAATTGCAAAGGTCAGTGAGAAACCCATAAGAGGGAAGCATGCTTAAAAGGCTTGTTTAAAACTCGTCACGTTTCCAGGAAGATCACGGATCGCGATGTTTCTAACGATTTTGGTAATTAAAAATAATATATTTTTTAATGATGGATGAAAAACAGCTGCATGTTAAGAGACACTGTGTGACACTGTGAAGTACTTGCATACATACATATAATAAATACGTGCATATACGGTCTATCTATTGTTCTCTTAAGTATAATACCTTGATTGCACTGAGCACACGAAGCATTATAGTTTTGTCATGATAGGTATTAAACGGACTGGCTTTCATTACGACCCTGTTAGCTACCGGCACTCTCCACCTAGGGCGATTTCGCACGTGAGCGTATTTAGGTACGTGTACGTTGGTTACGAATGATTTTGTAAAATAATATTTACTTATGATAAGTCTAATAATCTCAATTTCAAGGATGACGAAGATTATGTTGTTCTAATTATAGATATAACGTTGTTTGTAACTGCTTCCGTGCCCGAACGGTTACCATGCCGGACTGCCACGCAGAGGTCCCAGGTTCGATTCCCTGGCCGGGAGAAATATTTGTATGGCCTACATTTATTTCACTCGTGAGTTTGGGTGTAATTTGTCGTTGTCTATATGTATGTCCATGGCACCCGGGACACAGGGTGTCTCTAGTGCGGGGCTATGTTGAGTGTATGCAATAAAAAATAAACATCAAGTGGCCAGTGGTACAGGTTGTAAACGTAATTTGAAAAAAAAAGTATTCATCATGAATATACTCGTGGATGATATTAACCTCCATTAAGTGCGGTACTTAGGTAGGGTTGGTATCTAGATTATGAGAGTATGATTATAAAATATAAATGAAATGCTGAGCAAAGAATTGCTCAGTTATTGCATCATTGGCCGAACAGTTACCACTCTGGACTGCCACGCAGAGGTCCCGGGTTCGATTCCCGGAGGCCTTGAGAAATATTTGTATGGCCTACGTTTATTTCCCTCGTGAGTTGGGTGTAATTTGTAGTTGTCTATGTGTATGTCGCCTTGTGTGAGGGGCTATAAAAAAAAGTTGAAAAATACAAAAATTCAGAATTTGAGGCAGTCTTGTTCACACCATAAACACATAAATAAATACGTTAATTTTATTGGTTTTTTATTCTCCTCTCTCCTCTCTCCTTTTTATTTTATTCTCCGCCTAGCGTTCACTACCTAAATTCCATGGCAGTTTTTATTATTTAAGTATATTATCGTGTAATTAGTAAAGAATATTTACCGATACAATAGTCGAATATTAAATAATATTGCAATATAAAAAATCGAATAATTAAATAATAAAAAATTGCTACGGAAATTACGTAATGAACACCAGTCCAAGATTGACCGTGACGTCACTTTTTAAACACCGAGCGAAAGTTAAACAGTATAATGAATCGCATATGCGACTACCCGCCTTGTGCACCGCGAGGTTACTCGAATAAGTGCGTCTGATAACGGAGCGCCGCGGATGTACGAGTTCACTAACATATTTTGTTACACTATGCCTTAAGGTTCGAAATGTGTAACTCACCCACAGCCCATTCGACCTTAACTGCGTATTATGTAACTGAATACCACATACAGTGTTTAGAACTAAATGACACCACTAAAAGGCCTTACTCACGCTCGGATAATATACCGAAGAAAATAATATCAAATCACTCTTCTTTTCGTGAATATTCTTAAAACGTGCTCAGGTACATACTACACTCTACGTCATCCTTCATTAATCTTACCTATTCATACTTCATTAGTGTGATTTTTTTTATACTTTTTTTTATAAAACGAAAGAACTGAGCAGTAATAGGCATAAGTAACATTTTTTCACAACACTGTCAGTGTACATACGTGATACAAAAAATAACATAGAACAAGTATATTATACTATAAATAATATTATTCACATTTCATAACCCAAACGCGGATCTCGAAGACGCGATTACAGACAGTAATGAGAAAGATCTGTGCTCGCTCTTAGCAGACCGTTATAGCTAATAAATTATCAAAATTAAAAGACCGTCATTTTTATGTTTTAATGCTCCTGTAGACATAATAATTTAGTAACAGTAGAGCTCCTTCTGAAAGAGTTCGTCCAGAGAAGTGCAGTCAACTTATAATGTGAGCATTACTGTGTTCCGGTTTTGAAGGGTAAGGGTGCTGGTGAAATTACAGGCAAATGAATTTGTCGACTTCTGTCACAGGGTGGCAGAGCCCCTCAGTTTGTGATTTAAAGATCTGAGTGGCACTGCAATTGTCATGGACAGGAGTGTCGCTTACCACCAGGGGCGTTTCTTGCTCGTCCCTGTTATCATAAAAGAATAATAATAAAAACCGTAGCTTGCCTTTCATGTTTGTGTTATTTCGATTCCGAGGGGGGCGCGGGCACTGACACTTTTTTTAACGTTTACATTTTATTTCATTAATTATCATTCATATCGTGACGACATCTGTACGTCGTCGAAAGGTATCTATCTATGTTAAACTTTTCGAAGATGTGTAAGGTCTCTTTACGTTCTAGATGGTTTCCTTAAAGCAAAACTGCAGTTAAAAATAAACTACGAAAAATAATTAATAAAAATAACTAAGATTAGTTTAAATTTTTATTGAATTGATAATCAATTATTTTTTGTGAAATTACTCCACTAGTTTGTTATAATTATTAATACAAAGATCGAACATTCAGAAAAAATTCTTTCGATCCGGCCGGATTCGAAACGACGTCTTCTAGCTTACCGTGCCGACGCTATACCAACTAAGCCACGGAACGAACCAGCGGACGTCACGAATTTTTGTATGTGCTTGCGTCGTGTTTTTGTATTTGGTTTTTCAACGACTTTTTAGTCGTAGCGCCATCTATGAGAAATCTATGAAAGTTTATCACCCAGTTAGTACCTTTACAGCTACCAGTCCTGGCGAGAGATGTCGCTATTCACTGTATTTTACATTTTTATTGAATTGATAGTCAAATATTTTTTGTGAAATTACTCCACAAGTTTGTTATAATTATTAATGCAAAGATCGAACACTCAGAAAAAATTCCTTCGATCCGGCCGGATTCGAACCGATATCTTCTAGCTTACCGTGGCAGAGGCTATACCAACTAAGCCACAGAACGAACCAGCGGACCTCACGAATTTTTCTATGTGCTTGTATTTGTATTTGGTTTTTTCAACGACTTTTTAGTCTTTTTTAGTAATCAAGATTATATTATTAAATTCGTACATGCTAACTGTAGGAGAAATTAGCATTATACAAAATGCTCTATTTCTATCATCATCTAGGTGTATTAAGAACATAACTTCATTAAAAAATACAATCATATTACAAAATAAAGCGTAGCTTAACAAGAAATAGTGTATCTGTGTTCGTGTGTGAGTGAGTGTGTGTTTGAGTGTACGTGGTTGTGTGATTAAAACCTAATCCAGTACGGTATACCGTATATAACTATATATAGTTTTTCAGTCGATTCATATTCGAGAGTGAACATATTATAGTTTTCTTTTTTACCGGCTTACCTTTGGACCTGACAGAATCATCAGCGTCGTAGTTCGAATAGCTTTTTTCTTTGTCATTACTACCATTGTACCTATGTCATAAGCTTGTTTGTAATGTGTTTGTGATTCAGTAAATATACGAGTTATCTATCTACCTAAAAAAGTTTAACACCTATAAAAAAAACAACAACAACGAATATCTGGTTATAATTATTAATACAAAAATAGTATTAAGACAAAGAAGATTATTAATAAATATTAATACAAACAAACAATAAAAAAAAATCTTCGATCCGGCTAGATTTCAACCGACGTTTTCTAGCAAACCATGCCAGATGCTACGCCAACTAAGCTACGAAATACTTTCATAGATTTTTCATAGATGGCGCTACGGCTAAAAAGTCGTTGAAAACCAAATACGAAGATCCGACAACACGCACATAGAAAATTTCGTCAGGTCAGCTGGTTCCCTCCGTGTCTTAGTTGGCATAGCGTCTGGCAAGGTTTGCTAGAAGACGTCGGTTTGAATCCGGCTGGATCGAAGAATTTTTTTCTAAGTGTTCGATCTTTGTATAACAAATTAGTGAAGTAATTTCACACAAAATAATTGAATATTAATTCAATACAAATTTAACGAATATCTATTTTTAAATATGTAACAAAATAAAATTTATGATTTCACTGTTGTAACAGCGACTCAATACCAACTTTCATAGTCCACTATGAGAAAAAAAACTATTGTTTATATATTTCTTATACCGGGTTATACCTTTAAAATTGTTTTTGAATTGTTAGGTTAATGTGAAATATTAACGGTTGTACAACCGTTAATCTTCAACCGCTAATATCAACATATTTTACAAAAAAAAAAAACATAAACACTGCCAAATAAATACAATACAATATGAACATAGCAACAGTACCCAAAAAAAGTAAATTGTGATGAAAACAGAATGCAATCACCTCGTAGGCTTATATTGTTGCCGAAAAAGGTATCTGCAACTTTAAATGGTAGAGTAATCGAGCATAGCCGATTTGCTTCCTATGGCCGCTTTAAGTTCATTTCCCTTCCTTTTTTTCTTTCGACGATTCGTACTGGCTTGAATTTTAATTTTAATTTTAACAGGTAAACCAAGCTTACTACTATTGGTTATATTTTTGACAAAAAATAATATACAAGTGTTATATATTAGATGGGTCATATTATTATAAGAAATATACTAAATATTACTATGTTATACATCATACGAGAATTTAATGAATTCGCGACTTGAATGATAAATAAAATTTTATTTATATTTGTTAATTTATTTTTATTCGTAATTTAAAACTCCTTACCAACAAAACCAACTGACTTTCTTTTTTTTCAAATTAGCGCGAAAAATAATTTGAATTAAAAAGTTAGGTGAAGTCGGTACATTTTTTGAAGATGAAGAAAACGTAATTTCGAGTGTTCCGTTTCTCATCTGTAATCGCAACATCAATACTTGTTGAATTACGATACGAAATATTGCCGCACCTCCGCTTTCATCAGATTTGGTCCCACCTGACTTTTACCTCTTCCCAAACATAAAGAAATGGCTTGGTGGACAAAGTATTGCACCAAATGTGGAAGTGCTAGCGGAAAAAAGGCTTACTTTTCAGAGTTTATCAAAGATTTTTTTTGATGGCTTGAAGAAGTTGGAATATCGCTGGTCAAGGGGCATAGAGTTAAAAAGAGACTACGTAGAAAAAAAAATTGTTTTCTTTACAAAGTCACGGACTTACCAAACCTCCCTTATATACATAATTATGTTTTTTTATATAATATCAAGTGACGGGACTAACAAGTAGTGCGCTTGACGGTAAGCTACACGCCTGTCCATAACAGTTTCAGTGCCACTCAGAGCTTTAAATCGCAAAGATCCGTGGGGCACTGCCACTGTGACCGTCACCCTGAGACATATGTTGACAAGTCCCATGTGCCAGTAATTTCACCATGTAATTTATTCACGGGTAGACGCTTTGTCATAACTCATTATGTACTATAAATATATTGACGTAACAATATGCATACCTAGTTTAGCTCTTTTAACTAATTATTGTTTACTACCTGATTACTAAATCATGTTCGCATATCTCACAGTTATATAAACTCATATAAACTTTTATATAAGTTGATATAAAAATTTTTTTTTTCGTGATTAAATCCCGAACTAAAAATCAATTAATAAATAAACATATTGTGTTGTTTTTAAGAAATTCAACCCTACCTGTCTCTATCCATAAATGATTTTTCATATTAAGAGTATATTAACTGTCTCTGTGGCCGAACGGTTACCACGCCGGACTGCCACGCAGGGGTCCCAGGTTCGATTCCCGGGCTGGGAGAAATGTTTGTATGGCTTACATTTATTTCTCTCGTGCTATTGGGTGTAATTTGTGGTTGTCTATGTGTGTGTCCATGGCACCCGCGACACAGGGTTTCCTTAGTGCGGGGCTATGTTGAGTGTGTGCGTTATTATTATTATTATTATGCTACCTCTGCTCGAATTCAAATCTTTCCCGTACTAACACGGTTCATTTTGCCTGGGTCGAGCGGCAGAGCTGGCTTTATTTCAGAATTTATTTATTTACAAACGAAATTAAAGCCATTTGAAAAATGTATATAGTATATATACGTGTTCTATTTAGTTCATTAGATATAAAAAAAATCATTGGTAAATTATCTATAGAATACTAAGGTTTTCTTGTAAAATTTCCAGGTAAGTTTGTGTTTTTTTTTCTATCGTGAAAATTTTTAAGAATCCTGTTTTCACACCGTATAGAAATTATCCTCAATTTTACTACATATTTTTCCACAGTGTTTAAACAACACTTTCACTGTTACGCGAGCCACTACCAAAGCCATTTGAGGTTGTATAGACTCTTAAATGAAAAAAAAAAAATATTTTCAGTTTCATTTGTAACATATGTAAATTATTTTTATTCAAAATACAACCTATCCAAATTATCTTCAATTGACCATAGTACATACCCCGAAAATGCAAGAGTACGAAGCAGTGTGCGCAGACAAGTAACTTAGCCTGGCCTACCCGTTCCGAGGCGGTATGAATACAAAGGACTGGAGTTCTGTTCCGACATATGTCGCCTGACCAACCAAGGCATCGGATTATCAATTTCTCGGGATACCAGTACATATATGAGGAAATCCTTATATATATATGCAGATTATACTGTTCAAGAAGCATGTTAGCCATGTTTAAAATTATTTTGTAAATTTTTAATAAATCTCATTTAAATGAAGCAAAAAATATACTACTAATTTTATTTAAAAACAATCTTTTACAAAAGCATGGGTCGATTGGTGTTGATACTATGATGACGGAACGAACAAGTCGTGCGGTAAGTGGTAAGGCTATCCATACCAGTTGCAATGCGGCTCAGAGATTGAAATCGAAAAGATCTGAGGTGCACTGCCATTGCACCGGTCACCTTGAGACATAAGTTGACAAGTCCCATATAGTGCCTATAATTTCATACGCACCATTCAAAACCCGAATGCAATAATTTTCGCATAGTTTGGCGGCAAAAATAGGTAAAGTCGTGTGTTCTATATTTAATTAAATAATTACCATTTGCGTAGAGAATTTTGATTACTATCAAGTATTATACATATAGTTCACTTAAAATCTATGTTATGTGCCGCTGCTAATTTGTTGAAACCAATGAGGAGGTTATAAGAATAGTTCAAAGAAATAGAAGCTAATTTAAAAACAATACAAAACTGAAGTGGAGTCACGACAGTTTTCTTAGAAATATTATAGAAGGAAAGGATGGAATGGCAGAGGAAGACAAGGACGAAGTTATTTAAATCAGATAAGGAAAAAGGTTAATGTCGTATCGTATCAGGAAATCAAAGTTAGTGCGCTGAATAAAGATGGTAAGCTGTTACAAAACTCACAAGAACCTAGCTCTCAACCCGTTCATAGACAGTACTTATATAGTACAACACACAAAAATGTTACTACTTTTCGTTGTGCCGTAGTGTTTATATTGATTTAATGTAATAAATTACACTTTATCTAATATTCTTGTGTAAAAGAAAGTACAGCTATGACAGCAGGATGATTGTCTTTTTTTTATGACATCTTATATGTGTCGATACTTCTTTTATTTTAGGACTATATTGATCCTGAACAGTACGTTGCTACCTTGACTGCGCTGTCCGTGGCCGCGTAAAGGTCTTCACTCGTTCAGGTATCAGGATCAGGACACAAGGGGCACAACAGTAAATGCTACATGACTGTGTTGGGGCACCGCAGTCATATTGGGATTGACTAGCATCCCTGAAACCCCATTTACACATCGTGTCTCTGCAGCATCCTACCTGTGTGCAAAGACGATTTAAGAACTTCCACGTGGGCCACCGCAGATCGCAACCTGGTGATAGTTGCTCTTCAGGTATGATGCAACCAGGTGGTGGGGGGCTTTCCGTTTCCCCAATGCACATCTAGTGATAGTTGGGTGGTCACTCGTAGTCTTTGTGGTGCGCAGGAAACTTTTACGGCTTTTGAGGCGAGTTCGGGGAATTTGGTGGCCATATAAAGTGTCGAATGTCACTCTCTTGCTTGTGCTTCTCCGCGGAGCATGCTACATCCCGACAAACGTATAATGGTGCAATACCTGCTAGAGGATACAGCATACTGAAGGGAGTTGGCTTGAGACAGCCGGTGATCAGGCGCACTTATAACATGTCGGTGTCCACCTGACCGTCTTAATGTAACAACATTGAATTTTATCAGTACATTGTTGATATTTCACTATGGAATCGCAGTACTACAGAGAAAGCACTTGGAAATAGTACTGTAAAGCCCGTAATTATACATATTAGTAATTATAGATATATTATTATTAAAAAAAATTGGTTTTTTAAGATCCATACCGCGAAATGGGGTACCCCGTACCGTATATTCTGATGTTTAATTTTTAGGGAAACGCCGATTCTGCCCATGAACGGGTTAAATAAGAAAACGCTAATTAGTTACCATTTTATGAAAATTTTTAGAGACGTTTAGTTATCGCATTAAAATTTTTAGATAAGGGTGCTATTGTTTACAAATTCCTGCAAGTATACTATGAGCGTGGTGGTTATATTCACACCTGTAAAAAAACTACTCGCGTGAGATGCCTCATGAATTTCCTTTCAAAACATTCTTTACGGTGGCGCGATTTTCGTTGTGGGTAGACTTAAACCAGCCAACCATGAGGGGACTGCAAACGATGCCTTCCTTCGATTTGTGGACTGTATATGAATAAATAAGTATGGTTGACTGGAACAAAATGAGAGTAGGTAAGCTGGGAGCACAATACCTATAAATGAAAACAGCCTCGTGGCTGTTCGTTGGAGTGTTGAGAGATCTCGGCTCTTTGCCTCGTCCAGGTACCGATTCTTGAAGTTACAAGTACACTAAAACATAGTTTTCAGTTTAGTATGGTTTCACTATAATTTTTCACAATATGCATTTGTCGGCGAGATTTTAACCAAACGGAAGCGAGACTTTTCTCCTTCGTCCACTAGGTGTCACCAGTTGGGTGACCTTGACTGGCTCTTGCGTGCTTTTAAGGTATGTGTGGGAAGCGCTTGGAACAAGGAAGCAATTATTGATCCAATGTAACTATTTAAAATACGTCAATTTAAAAGCGTCCAAATTTTGCTTTCATTGACAGTACGTAAACAGTATCGCAAACAAAAATGTCAATACTTTTCTTGCTTTAGTTCTCATACTGAATCAATATAAAAAAGTTCAATTAATGCAAATCATTGAATTTTGTAGGTACATTGTTTACACTTCGTTACTTAATACTACTTTAACATTGTTAATCTGCCTCCATGGCCGAACGGTTACCATATTGGACTGCCACGCAGGGTTCCCGGGTTCGATTTCCGGGCCGGGAGAAATATTTGTATGACTTACTTTTATTTCCTTCGTGAGTTTGGGTCTAATTTGTGGTTGTCTACCTATATGTGAGTTCATGACACTCGCGACACAGGATTTCCCTTGTTAAAGGCAATGAGTGTGTGCGTTATTATTATTATTACTTCTCCTTCGAAAAGCAGTAGGCGGATAATACAATAAAAGCACTTGGAAGTCGCATAGTAAAGCATGTAGTTAGCATTTTGAGATCTATATAGCGAAAGGGGGTACCCCGCACCAACATATCGCACTGCTATTACAATGGTGTTATAATTCAAAATATGTGAAATTCAAGATTACACCCTTGTTGAACGTAAAATTGATTCTCTACACGTCAATAAAACCGTCGTTAGAATATTGTAAAAAACAACTAACAGATATCTACTTACCTGAAAATGAGACACGCTTTATGTGAGCTAGTCCAAAAATTCAAAATTCAAAATAATCTTTATTTCATAGGTAAGCATTATTACACTTGAAATCGTCACAATGGTTAAACTCTACCGCTCATTCGTAAGGCAGATTCCCCTGAGAAGAATGAGCAAGAAACTCTAGGGGTTGCTCTTTGTAAATAACATTTACAATTATTTTTTTTATTTGAAACATCAAAGTTCTGGCCAAAATAGTCCTTATTCAATAAATATGAAATTATTTTTTTTTTACTACTTATTTTTAAATATGTGTAGTTGACAAGTAAGAAATAACTATAAATAAATTTACACAGTTCTTTCACTTGAAGCGAATAATTAGATTTTCTTCGATTCTGAGAAAATACACTTTTTGAGTTAATACACAATATTGTATTAATAGTGCGATATTGTAATATTTACTTTTTCAGTAAACGCTGTTACTAAGTATAAACGGGTTAAAGAACTCACCCCTACTCCGAGACAAACACCAAGTACGCCACTTATCGATTTCAATATCGGGACGCTAATCCGTAATGTAACAATTTCCACAACTATAAAGTTTGTTTTTTTTTTTGTAATGATTTGAAACGTAATTTCACGTTGGAGTCTCAACCTGCATCCCATCACTCTGGTTATATAGTCTTTAGTTTCGAACAACCGCTTTTAATACAAAACTTTGTGCTTACTTAAAAATAAACCTCACGTTGTTTTTATTCAATTAAAATATAGTTATAATATTTTTGTAGCAGTTTCGTTACCTGTAAACTTTATTGTTCACTGAAGCCTTTCTACGAATGTCATATTAAATGTATGGGAGCGTTTAAAGTAAAAATTTTGGATGTTTCTAGTTTTGTTCTGAAAAAGTTATTCATGTACTTTTTCTAATTGGGTACGTACTTTCTATATCAGTTGATGTTGTTGTTGATGAAGTTTTTCGATATATATTACATTTATGGAATAATCGCCCGCACACTTAAAGATTACACCCTGTATATGGATATAGTTATGTTGTATGCATATTTCTATTGTGTGTAAATTATGTATCATAATTATTTATGAATAATGGTCTTATCTGTTTTTAATTGTTATGTCATGCACCTCCGTTAAATTTTGAACCCAGCTCTCGTATTGACTGGTAGATAATCCCTAATGGAATTAAACAGTACAATCCAGGTGCACTGGGGCAAGTAAATTTGTACGCTCCTAACAAATACACGGGGAGGAGGAGGCTAACGATACCGCGCTCGCGGACTCAACTGCTGACCCGAGCGCCGTTCACGCGTTCCCTCACTACTCTCAATCGAATTGGTGATGCAATTGACCTATTTCAATGCACTCTTGAGTGAATTCCAAAGGGTTGCCTTACATATAATATGTTATGTTTCTTAAATTATTTCATTTATCGTCGCTTAGTAAACAACAATGCTCAAATAATTTTAAAGGAGAGTGAAAAAACTGCACTAATATTATTGCACACAAGACTTTTTAATCAATTATTGGTAATAAGTGCTCCATTTATGGACACATAATTGTATATGAGTTGGTTGTAAAATTATTATTGATATTCACGTTTCGTTTGGACTTGAGTAAGCAAAATTCGCGTTATGTGCCTTCTCTAACGATTTAGGGTTTGCCCGTAATGTTAAGTTATGATACAAATAAATAAATAAAAAAGCCGGCTATTATATGCAATAGAGTTTAAATAAATAAAAACTTTATAATTTACACTCTTGCGCTTATAATACAAAAAAAAAACTGGGTACTACTAGCACAGTCGCGGTAAACCGCTTTTGGACTTAACTTTTGAAATCAACCTTCCTGTTGTCTATAGCTGGTATAAGTAAAATTCCGCAACAAGGCTTCAAATCTATGTAATCCGCTTTAACAATGGAATGTGTTCAAAGGTGATCCTTTGACCAGTCGTCTAGTAATTGAATCAAATTCACGACAAAGTTTCACGTACGTGAACGTCACCAAGCTTTGTCACAAGGCTTGCGAATTTCGAGAAGCTATTTTGGACGCACTTGCACCGTACACATAGTGCTTAGGTATTGTATGAGCATTTGGAAAGTAATTCTTTGAAATACTAGATAACTTATATAAATTTCGTAAGTCTATCACGTCATCGTGATCTATTTATCTTTTTTTAACGCACTTACCCCTGTAATAGAAACCACTTGTAATGTTGTTGTAACAATTGTTGATGAACCTTAATAAATAAATAAACTTAATTATATACATGAGAACTTTCAATAATGTTAACTCTTTTTTATATACGATACCACGAGACGGGACCAACATGTCGTGCGCCTGATGGTAAGCTACATGCCTGTCCATAACAGTTACAGTACCACTCAGAGCTTTGAAACATAAAGATCGAAGGGCACTGCCACTGCGCCCGTCACCCTGAGACATACGTGTGATAAGTTCCGTGTGCCTATCATTTTACCAGCACTTCTGACCTTCAAAACCGGAACGCAGTAATGCTCACATTACTGATTGGCAGCAGAAATAAGTAAGGTGGCAGTACTCCCCTAGACGAACTCTTTCACAAGGAGCTCTACTGCTTCTAGTCCAATGAAATAGACATCTTTCACAACTCATTATGTTTAAACGGAATGTGACAACTGATTTGGGGATGAAGTCTTAAGTATTTTGTTCGACGATCTCCTAGATAGTAGTGTTTTTCTGTGTGTATTATTTTTATTTTCTTTTTCAGTTTTATAAAGTCCTATTAAGTAAGTTTTATTAAACTTTAATGGTATATGTAACATACTGTATAGAAATTCATATAACGTAATAATCTTACTTAAAACCGCCCTCAAAAGTCATTCATCCTCTAGTTTGCCACGCCTAGAGGTGGAACATTGTCTTCAAATTTAATGAGACCACTTCTGGGGTACTTTCGTTCCAACAAAAAAAGAGCCATCAGAATCGGTTCACAAATAACGGTTTTGTCGCGTAACGAACATCCAAAAAAAAGAAACGTGCAGTCGAATTGAGAACCTCCTGCTTTTTTCAAGTCGGTTTAAAACAGTTTAGTTTCTCTATGTAAGTACTGATAGTGTATCTAAATAAATAAATGCGACAATTTTATTAAATGTTATTGTTATCTAGTCTAGTCTAGGGATTAAGCACATTCTTGCTAAATATTGAAAATCAGATTTTTTTATAGATATTTTTAACACCAATGGATTTTTTCGTCTTTCTCATTTTCAAATTCAAATTATAAAATTAACCAAAAAGACACATCGGTGTTAAAAAAAAAATTGAGAAACCTGATTTGCGATAATTACCAAAAAACGCGATTGGACCCTAGACACTTTCGATGTGTCTATATAACTTATTTACCTGTACATTGAAATGTTACAATTAAAAGTTGCTGAACAACTGGAGCTTTCTTGAAATTACAGGCACATGGGACTTGTCAATTTTGTCTCAGGGTGACGTGCGCTGTGACAATATCCCTCAGATTTTTGCGATTTAAGCTCTGAGTGGTACTACAACTGTTACGAACAGGCCTGCAGCTTACCATCATTTGGTATTATAAAAAAAGCTTTTTGTAACTGTATAAAAAAGTAATGCAAATAGCGTAAAACGAAACAGCGGTAACTTAAACCTGTAAATCCTACAAAGCCTGCTAAACTATTAAGACTAAGCTACTGTTTTAAACAGATTTTGGCATCAATTCGGGTAAACGTAAACTAAACATAATATAGATTTGGTGCATCTATCTCCTACGTTATTTGGCATAGGCAGTGTATATATTACCAAAATTTCAAGGATAGAATGAATATAAAGTGGTCAATAGGCACGTGTGAAATTATTGTGTAGTATCTATTTCTATATTTTGAATATGTATTTAACAATAACTTTGCTACGGCAATGTATTAAGAAAAAAAGGTTTATAACTGTAAAATCAAGACGACATACTTACTTATATCTCTATAAGTAAGTTTGTCGTCTTGATTTTTGTCTTTTATGTTTAATCATTCCGGGATTCATTTTATGTTTATTACTTGAAGTTTTATTAAACATGAAAGTGTACTAACTACTAACTAATTTCGATTATATTTCGTCTTTTTCTTACTATAGTAGAAAGAAAAAGACAAAACACATTCAAGAAACAAATACGGACTAAGTAGAACTAAATTTTACGCTTGGTCTTGTTTAACAACTCTTAACTAATAATGGAATCTCTTTTTCATGCAGGAAGAATACGCTGAATGGACGAACTCGGTGACCCAACGGTTTGCACTGTGGGCACTAGATGAGGAGGTCCCGGGTTCGATTCCCAGTAGAACCAGTTTGAGGTGTGAACTTTTCTAAATTGGTTCAGGTCTGGGTGTTCTAGATAGTGGATAATGCCCTTGGGGGTCATTTCGTTGCTCCGACACTCACAGTACAGGGAATTGTCCAATTGTACAGTTTGAGACCAAGTAGTTCTTGCCCTTGCTTACAATAAAGCCACATGATGATGATGAAATATGAAAAGAGTTTTTATCACACTAAAGTCATAAAAATAATACGGACTACACGAAACAAACCGACATCTGCGACAAACACTACGCCAACTTTGGTAATTTTCTGTTATTTTTGTAAACAGCCATATTTATTTAATTATAAAGCCCCGAATTTTGTAAAAAAAATAAAAAACAAAATTCGAAAAAACAAAAAACGAAGATATAAAAAACACTAAAAACAGAACAGGTCCTAAAATTAGGTTGGTGTAGTGTTTATTGTAGGTAGCGAAATTATATGTATATGTGAAAAATTTATAACTCTTCTATTTAACCATAAAAAAATGATCGGCTAACTTCTAAAACTATTCAAACCTCTGTCATTTGGCATTTTGCAGAGTTATTGTTTGGAACATTATTACTAATGTAATCAAACGTTAAATTATTATTACTAATAAAATCAAACGTTAAATTTCATCATGTTATGATTACAATTGAAACTATTGTACTAAATACAGACTGTAGTATGACAAGACATTCCCATTGAAGTTAGTATTTTTTTAATCTATATAGATTACAAGTGCAAAAAAAAAACAAAAGCAACGAGGCTCACCATACAATACGTTCTAAAACCTCGTAACAGTAAACAGACATTGACAGATCACCGGTCCGACTGACTGTCGGTACGACGTAACTACGTGAAGCTTTCAAGGTGGTAACGTAGCATGTACGTTACACCAACGTTACCGTAAAGTTACCACGTAAAAGGTACGTGTAACGAGCTCCTGCTTGGGAACGGCGATAAACAGCCTTTCACCTTCCTAATTCAAAGTGATAACCTTCCCGAATTTATTTTTTAAGGTAAATTTTAGGTCTGTGTCGTTGTCAAAAAGAGTTATAGAATGGTAGATGATAGTTCTTATTTTTGTAAAATGTGTTGTAAAATATTGCAGTATTCGACTGTGTAAAATATTTAAAGAGTTCGTCCAGGGAAGTACTGCCACCTTACCTTTTTCTGCCGCCAAGCAGTAATGTGAGCATTACTGCGTTTCGGTTTTGAAGGGTAAAGGTGCTGGTGAAATTACAGGCACATGGGACTTGTCAACTTATGTCTCAGGGTGACGGGCTCAGTGGTAGAGCCTCAAATCTTTGCGATTTAAAGCTTAGAGTGGCACTGCAACTGTTATGGACAGGCGCGTAGCTTACCATCAGGCTCACGCACGACTGGTTCGTCCCATCACTTGATATTATAAAAAAAATATGCGACTCACTGCTACACTCGGGTTTCCTCATGAAAGTATTAGTTAAAAAAATAGTCTAATTAGATTTTTTTCCGATATAAATAGAGTATATTTATTTTTTCAAACAAACTAACGGTTCAGGCTCTTTAGGGGTCCTATAGTCACGGCAGACTAAGACGGTAGAATCTTCAACCATATCCAATTTTAATGCGTTAATAATGAAAGCAGTTCCATTTTACTTAAATTCGGTGTGCATTTGTTATTGGTGTCAGGCCATTATAGACTCATTTGCCAAAATTCCATTCCGATAACACAACTTGAGCTGAGAACACTAAAAATGGGAGAATTATGGTGAAAACGTTGCTTATCTCTGTCGTCACAGATTTTTATTAGTGCGTACATATTTTGTAAAGTACTACTAATAGTCCCATGAACACAAGACGGTTGTCAACCCTAGACCACTGCCGTCACACATGAAGGAACAACCGAAGAAAAGATTAAATATAATTTCACTTTTTGTGCATTTTATTTAATATTTTAAGACCGATATTATTAAATGAACAACGTTATTTTTAATTTATCAAAGAATTTTCGAATTTAGGCTGCATACGTTTTTCAAAATATTGTATTTTGTCCTGTATCTTGCGTTGTAGTGACGTTTTTTGAAATGATGAAACACATTTAGGTACCATGAAGCCTTGTAATTTCATGTAGCTATTGTAAACTTAGGTTTAAGAAAATATTCAATATTAGAATGCTTGGATTAGGCAGTTGGGCTCAGCGAACGCCAGTTGGGCCCTACGACGTTCGCGAGGCTGGGCAGCTCGCGACATTCGGCGCGGATATATTTTAGCAATAAATGAATTTCAATTAACTTTATTAATTAAACGGAAATTAGAAATAAAATAACACATAGTAATAATACAATTATAAATGTTCGTATTTTTAATACGTTATTTTTATTATTCATTATTTTTATACAATTATACATTTTACGGCAATGAAATTTTTGGTATCTCATTGAACCGATTAAACGTAAGCATCCACAACAAACTATTTAGTAGTAATGATGAGGCTCAGTAGCCTATAATGGGCACAGTCTGCCTGCGAAGCCTGAGGTCGTGAGTTCACATTCTGATTAATTAGTTTTCTTTCTATAGTTTTTATGTACAAATTTGTTTGCGCTACTATAGTTTAAGTATTCGTTTTTGGTTGAAAAATCAGTTTTTATTTTCTTATATTTAAGCCCTTTCAGCTTACTTTATTACTATAAAAGTGTAAAATTCGGTCTCTTTGACTATAATTTTTTTTCTGTATTCATTAATAGCAGTAGTAGCAGTAGAGTTTCTTGTGAAAGTCCAGGGAAGTTCTGCCTCCGTGCCACCTTACCTAGTTCTACCGCAAAGCAGTAATGTGAGCATTACTGCGTTTCGATTTTGATGGGCAAGGGTGCTGGAGAAATTACATACACATCGGACTTTTCGACTTATGTCTCATGGTGACGATCACAGTGGCAGTGCCCTTCAGATCTTTGCGATTGAAAGTTCTGAGGGGCACTGCACTTACCACCAGGCGCACGACTTGCTCGTCCATTCACTTGGTATAATAAATTATAACAATAATATTGTAATGCCTGTTTGTACCAAAATGAATTTAAAAAAAATGTAATTACTTTTGTGTAGATATTATGACTACTACTACACTATGATGGTGATAAAACTCTCAAATGGTTGTTTTTCAAATGTACAAGACATTCCATCACAGAGTTCAAATTGTAAATGAAATCCAATACATTTCGCACACTATTTTGCTATATTACCTATCTATGTGTAAAAAATGGTAAAATTAAAGAAATAACAGGTAATACCAATTTAATTAACGCTTATTGCTTCGTTATATGGTAATAAACAAAACTGATGTTCCCATTTACGGGCCATATTGTATTTAAGTGTTATAATGTTCATTCGTCCTTAATTATTAAAGTAGACGCAGAAAATTGGCACATGTTTATGTTTTGGGTAATTTTATGGCTTGGTAAAAATTTCATATGTACGGTGACACTTTATCTTTGGAGGTGCCATTGATTTATTATATACTAAGGTGCAAATTTCCCTCCAGAATCTAACTAGTGACATGCCTGAAGCAGAGGACTAAAAAGTAACGAGAACGGACACTCTCCGCCCCTCGCTGGCTGTAAAGCCATGTATGTAAATACTGCACTACGCCCCGCACATTGACTGAATGGCACTAAAGCTCTCGGCGAGCCGTTTTCACGCTAAGACGATTTTGATATTTGATTATAGTTTTGATTTGTTCATTACCAAACATGTACGTTAATATATAACATTTTACTTTACTATTTATAATGGTTGTGAATTGCGCTGTTACGGGTGTTTATCATCATCTAAACAGGATAAAGAGAGGAGTTTCTTTCGTTTTCGTAAAGGTGAAACGAAGTAAGTACTTATGTCTGAGACTCATTCAGTTATTGTTTTCTTCATTTATTTAGTGCAGAGTAATATATAATACAGATTTATTATATCAATATAATGAGCCGCCATAACTTCGTGACCTTGTAGACAAGGGTTTTCGAATTTTCCATTTGTGTTGTCGATAAATACGTAGTAATACGTAAAAAATACGTAGCGAATGTATCTCATTATTAACTAAGTAATGATAAACTTGAACATGCATTTTCAAATACCTTGGTTACCTTATTTAAAATTACCTGTCCAAAATATAATATTTTAAGTGCTTTTAATATATATATAAAAGTAACCACCCTATTTTTTCACTATAGTTACAATAGTGAAAAAATAGGGTGGTTTGCATCAATATTAGACATAACTGGTTGAAGACTGTACCACCTTAGTCAACCGTGACCTGTAAAACCGTGGCCCGAAACGTTGGTTTGTTGGAAAAAACAAATATACGCGATTTAAATCCGAAAAAATAGTTTCATTTCCTATGTTTACACATATCACAATCGCGAAAACTTAAGAACTCAATAATTTTAAGGATCTTCGACTTACCATTGGTCCTTTTCCCACATTTGTACATACACGTTTTGGACAATTTCGTAACTTGCAAAACTATCTTGATGCGTAAAGTACTTATTATTGTTTTGGGTAAACATGCGCGCCCATGTGATGTTTATAGTATAGTAATTAATACATGTTGTATCTCTGATTCTATAATATTTATTATATGTTAGTAATTAAACAATATGTTTTGTGCCTAATATTTTGGGCACTTTATTATCACTTATCTTATTAATGCCAACTTCAAAAATTGCGTTTCGTGTAACGGAAAAGATGCGTTTCATTTCACGTAAACAATCACTAGAACTGTTTTAAATTACGCACAACTAGTGCTTATTAAATATTTTAACGCTTTTGTAATGAGTTTACTTCTGGTTATTTTGTAGCAAAATTTCTTTTATTATACGACTTTGATGTAGCAGTTAAGCTTTCTAAAAGTCCATGGAAGTACTGCCACCGTGCCACCTTACCTAGTTCTAACCCAGCGGTAATGTGAGCATTACTGCATTCTGGTTTTGGTATGGGTGCTGGTGAAATTACAGGCACATGAGCCTTATCAACTTATGTGTCAGAGTAATGGGCGCAATGGCAATGCCTCTCAGATCTTTACGATTTAAATCTCTGAGCAGTTAAGCCCTCTGGTATTAACTGAGACGATTGCCAGCCGCCCACTCGTACTCATGCCTCCCCTCTGCCGATGGGTCCACGTGAGCCGAGAGGAACGGTTAACAATAGGGCTTAACTCACACTGGCGCAGAGTCGAAGCGTCGCGACGCGTCATGTTTTTCGTCTATAGCATATTCATCTCTATTTTCCTATTATTAAGGTACAAATTTGTGTTATGCAAATATGGAATCGAGCGTCGACGACGCACGTTACTTGGGCGCAGTGAGGCGTCTGACGCCGACCACACTGTGATTCGGGCGCACTAATGTGAGCGTCGTAGTAATGTAATTGACAAACAGGACGCGGCGCGACGCTTCGACTCTGCGCCAGTGAGAGTTGAACCTAAGAAACACGTGACTCGACACTGCACGCGCCTGTTATGTTGAAATGCTCTTGAAATTTACTTTTTAATGTTTCTTTAGACGGCGAAACGTTATTCATTACCAAAATTTTATACTATTGCGATTCATTTTGGAAACTACGTTTTTTATGATATCAAGTGACGGTACGAACAAGTGGTGTCTGGAGTAAGCGACACGCCTATCCATAACAGTTACATTGACAATCAGAGCTTTAAATAGCAAAGATCTGAGCGGCACTGCCACTGCGCCCGTGACCTTGAGACATAAAGTTGACAAGTCTCATGTGCCTGTAATTTCACCAGCAGCACCATTAATTACCCTTCAAAACCGGAACACAGTAATGCTGACATTACTGCTTGACATCCCCGAGAACTCTGTGGGGCATTTCCCAGAACACCAGAAGAAATTTAGAAGGTTCATTTCCTTAATTGACCTTACCGGAAATCGAATTCGGGATCTCCTAATCCAATATCTATAGAGTAAACTGTTGGGCCACCGAGGTCGTCTAATATTGATTCGTCCCTCTATTGCATTTCATTTCGCTAGTGTCGAAATAATCCATCAAAACTATGAATTTCTAATTAGTTATTATTACATAAATTAGTATTACTTTTGCAATAGGTAGTTTGAAATAATGTTTTAAATAGCGAAGGCAAGAGATGCAAGTTTAACGGAGGGTTGAAATGTAGATAACATGGAACTGACCAGAGAGCCATTTGTCTTTCTTACCCCTAATTATAAGAGTAAATTTATCGCAATGGACGGACCCTTGAGCAAATTTCTGGAATTATGATTTACTTCTAATCCGCTTCAATTACCTGGGTGACTTAATATAAAGGGTTGCAAGTTAAATTTGATCTCCGAATGTAGTAGAACTTCAAGCTTTCAAGAACTGTCTTTTCTACCGTCAAAAATCAATCATTTCACATGTTTAGATGATTGTTTATAAGCAAAATCGGTGATCCGGTGATCGGAAATTGACGGAGTTTTCAACTCAAAACAGATTTTAATTTAATTCAATATTCTCAATAGCGTACACACTCATAGCCCCGCACTAGGGAGACTCTGTGTCGCGGGTGCCATGGACACACACATAAATAACCACAAATTACGCCCTAATTCACGAAAGAAATAAATCAAATCCATACGAAGATTTCTCCCGGCTCGGGAATCGAACCCGAGATCTCTTGCGTGGTAACTGTTCGGCGACGGAGCAGATTTGTATGAATGTGTGGTGTAATTGTCGTAAAAACATTTTGGTGAAATTACAGGGACATGGGACTTGTCAATTTATGTCTCAGGGTGACAGGCGCAGTTCTGAGTGACACTGCAACTGCTATGGACCGGCGTGTTGCTTACCACCAATCACACGACTTGTTCGTCCCGTTACTTTTTTGTGATACCACGTAAAAAAATAAATAAATAAAGTGTCGTGTATCAGAGAAGGCATGGTTGTTTCAAATTTATTGAATGATAAATGTCGTGGATGTTAATATTTTTACAAAAAGAAAGTTATTCTTTGATCTACAAATTACGTTTATTGAATAGAACCAATGTTGATATATGTTTAGGATACCAATTAGATGATGCTATTTCTGTCATACAGTATTTTCTTCATGTGTTGATTGTCTTGTGAAAGTATACAGTTGCATTAGTTTCTCATTCGTTACCTTATGCATCAATTCTGTTTAGTGGCTGTGTGATATTTGACTACCGTGATATTCAATTATTTTTTATGAAGTTAAATTACTAGTTTGTTATGATTATTATTACAAAGATTGAACGCAAAGAAAAAATTATCTCGAACCAGCGACCATGCTATACCGTAAATGACGCTCTCCCAACTGAGTTACGTAACGAACCAGCACACCATACGAATTTCTCTATCTACTTGTTACCGATCTTCGTTTTTGGTTTTAAAAACTGGTTTGTTCCGAAACTCATAGTTGTTATAAGGAAATAATAAAGATACATTCGGTTTTTGTTTTGTATTGTTGTTTGTTCCAAAGTTTCTTGACTAGAAATTTAATTCAATTTATAATGGCAACACTTTGCGTCAGAGAAGACAATATATAAATTGAATCGTATCGTTTCACCTGATAATCTTATTAAATAGGAAATGAAACTATTTTTTAGGACCAAAATGACGTATGAATTTGTTTTTTTTTCAGGCTCTTTACTGGTCCCATGGTTACGACTGAGATGGTAAAGTCATCCACCGGTTACGTCTAATATTAAACAACCAGTTATGACTGAGACAGTCAGCTGTGACCATGGGACTTGTAAAAAGCCGAAACGTGTTGGTTTGGTTGACACAATATACGCGACATTACTTCCTATGTGTAACAATTGCTAAAACCTAAACTCGATAATCACATTAAATCTTTAGGCATACAACTCTCAAAATTGTGTGTTCAAAATATCACTCGTGTAATTCTATCTAGCAATCAAGATACAAACGTGACAAAAACTATTTGAAAAATTTTATATTGGCACAATTTGCTAGAACAAATCGTGTCGTGATTGGAAATCCTACTATAAAAACAGTGCTAAAATTTTTCCATTCATTTTAATAAAGAATATCAAACATGTTATACGTGCGTTTTATTAAATTTGTTATTCCTAATACACTACTTGTCTTTCACCAAATTAATAAAATGTCAACGTGTCACGTGCGTTGAAAAAATAATGTGCTACACACACTTGGCCTAAAGTATGGAACAATAACAACACCATTTCGGTAAAAAAATTACAAATGGTATGCGTAAACAATGGAAAATTACCGACAGGTTTCATAGGAAACTTTAATGGATTCTTCCGTTTTACGAACCTCGCAAGACCTTTGTTGACTATATAATTATTATATATTATTAGAGTATAATGCACTTACTCCATTGTGTTACCATAGTATAGCATCCTGTACAATGATATGCTCTGATAGAACAACGGAATTCATTCGTGGTTACTACTTACGTACCCACTTTATATATATAATTTCCCAAATTGGTCCTATCGGGACTTGAACCTCTTCCAGTGCCCATTGTGTAAACCATTAAGCTACTGAGTCTGTCAGCGCTTTATAAAAGAAATCAGTCTTTAGACTTAATTTTGTGTAAAGTGGATGTTATATTTATAGTAGAAAGTAATATAATGTACAAGCAAATTTTTGTTTGTTCAGGTCGTTATTTATGTGCAGGGACACAACCGTTTAAGATGCTAATAAAACACAAATTAAACACAATTTTAGAGGACATGGGTGCAAGTAATAAATACAGTCTGTTGGCAACGTAAATGACAAGGTGGTTTTAAGCAGTGGTTGTAAAGCATATATGATACCCGGAGAGACCTTGGATTCAATTAACAACCGTGGCAAGAGCCGTATAGGTGACTCGGACTAATTAGTGGAGGCGAAGCTGCAAAGCCTTGAACACCGCCGTAAAGTTGACTGCATATCGGTATTTTACAAGATATATCACGGAGAGTGTGCGATGGAATTACACGATTTAATTCCACATTCACCTTTCCACCACCGGGGGACTAGGCGTAGGTTTGGGTTCCACCCGTATCTTGTGGATATTCTAAAGATTCGCACGAGGGTTACGCTTCCACATTTATTGGGCGAACGGCTATGGAATGGAATTCCCTGCCTGCAGACTTGTTCCCTGAACGTTATAACTTGGGCCTTTTCAAGGCGAGAGTGAATAGGGATTCCGTCGTCGACCTCATCGCCACTTTCCATCAGGTGAGATAGAGGACTTACATTTCATTAAAAAAAAGAGACAGAAAATACGGCCAGATTACGTGAAACTAACAAAGACACTCCGTGATGACCATAATTGTGCCTCTACCATGAGGTTACAGTGACAGTTACCGCTAGCGTCCGCGTAAAATGTTTTTATACAAAATGTTGTTTCTTCTTTAATATAAAAAAAATATGAAAACTTTCAGACGTCGAAACTTTTAGATTGGTTTACTTCAGCTACTTTCACAGTTTAATGACATACGACATTTTGCTTTGAGGTATTGCCGCCGATATTAATATGATCTTTGTCCTGCAGAAACGTGCGATTAAAGCAATTTATAATGTGGGCCCCAGAGTGTCTTTGACAGATAAGTTTAAAGAGATTAACATTATTACACTAACGCCACACCACGTTAAAATTAATGAAAATGGTATTTATTTTAAGAAAAATATTATTTTTATTATGAAAAATAGTGACAAGCTTGCATTAATACGACCAATACAAATAAACTAACTGTACTCGACAGTCGTCTTCATAAAGTATCAAATTCATTTAAGGGGCAATGTATATGCTTCAATAATTATTCCGATTATATTCAAATTTTGCCATTTACGAGGCTTAAAAGTATTGTGAAACAAAAACATTATATTAAAGGTTATTTATTATACAACTTCTGCGTACTTGGATGACAAAAATCCGTGGTAGAGACCCTGTTTAGGACTTTCAGGTATTCTCGATTTAAGATGTTTATATTAAATATTGTAGTGATAAATGTATTTAAATCTATATTTACAAAGAGCATTCTCTGGAGTTTCTTGCTCATTGTTTTCAGGCGAATCTGCCCTACGAATGAGCAGTAGAGTTCAATTAGTATGACGATTTCAAATGTAATTTGCTTACCTATGGAATAAAGATTATTTGATTTTGACTTTCTTCTGACCGCTAGGGGCGCTGTATAATTTGCCATACAAAATTGTGAAGCAATTTACGCGATCGTAGCGACAACTGTCACAGTAAACTCGTGGTAGAGGTACGGTTCTGTCAAGAGTGCTACGAAAAAGATGTGAAAGAAAATTATACCCGTAAAATAGATACAACTATTTTTTT